>NC_050474.1:12722360-13022360 GCF_013373865.1 Monomorium pharaonis
TTTTTATTTTTGGCTTCTTTGGTAGTGATTCTGTAACATTATAATTGTCACCTAGTTTAGACTGTACTACATCTTTTAATTTATCTATTTCTTCTCCGGTCTCACATACTAGAATTACTGTTCCTTCTCTTCCTTTTCGTACCTTTGTTATCCCCATTGGCATATTCTTAATATCAACTTTTTCTTTTATTATCTTTTTAGTGGTCTCACTTTCTTGCTGAGTCTTCGGTTTGATGATTATGATGTTTTCCTTCTTTTTCTTTATTGCCTCACTGTAACTGCCGCGCACATTTTCCGCTGACGCCTGCATTCCTCCTCGTATTATTTTTCGTAGGTCTTCCATTTCTTGTTTAATAGCTTTTATTTTCTCTTGCACTGTTTCCTTAATCAGCATTTTTATTTCTCGTTTGCATGCCATTTCATCTTTCATCTCTCTCATAGGTCTTACTAGCCAATCAGTTTTCGAATCCATGCCCACGTTGACTCCTATCGCTTTGCTACCGCCACTTCCCGTCGATCCCGTAGAACTTAGTCTTTCTCTTTCGCTTCCCGTCTGTATTGGTGTTTTTTTCACATCTATATCTTTTTCACTGTCTACTGTGAACTTCTCATATGGGCCAGGACAAGACACATATTCTCGATTTCTGTCATACACCTTATGTTTACTTGCACATCCAGGATGGAAGAAAAGTTTGACACATGACTTACATGTCACGACCTGACTTTTTATTTCCTTCTTACATGCGGCACATCTATATTCCGCATATTCATCGACCATATTAGTAGGTATCGGCTGATGCCGATCCTATCGATACGGGCGCCCACTCACGGTACGTAACTTTATTAATTATATCACGTCACTATAAATGTCTACCTGTCGCGACATATATGACCCGCATGGAAAATATACTGATTTTCCGCATAGATCTTACGCACTCTCGCTAGAAACTTTGGTCCATTTTGGTTCTTACGCGTATTCTTACCACGATACCTTTTTTATAATTGTTCTTTTACTTTTTAATCACTTTAAAAGTAACTGCATTGCGGAGCGATCTTTGACACGTCCATCACGGTAGAGACCGAGAGAGGGGAAGAGAGGGAGAGAGGGAGAGAGATGAGGGGGAGAGGGGAGAGAGGGGGGGAGAGGGGAGGGGGAGGGAGAGGGAGGCGGTAGAGAGAGGAGAGAGGAGGGGCGAGAGGGAGAGGAGGAGAGGATGAGAGAGGAGGGATGAAGGAGAGAGGGGGAGAGGGGCGAGTGAGTGAAGGGAGGGAGGGGGGGGGGAGGGGGAGGGAGGGGGGAGGGAGGGAGGTGAGGGCAGGGAGGGAGGTGAGGGAGGGGGGGCGGGAGGAAAGAGAGAGAGGGAGGTGAGAGAGAGAAGAGAGGGAGAGAGAGATGTACGTGAGACGACGGAGAGGGAGAGATGAGAAGGAGAAGAGAGAGAGAGAGAGAGAGAGAGAGAGAGAGACTGACTGCAATGACTGACTGACTGACTGACTGAGCGTTTATTGCAGTTCTAGGGCGAGCCCTCTAAGAACTAAGTATGAACAGAAAATTACAATATAACAGTAAAAATAGATATTAAGTATAAGTAATAAGTGTACAAAGTAACAATATAAACAAAATAACGCAAGATTATAAAAAGTAATGCAAAATAAAGAGTAACAACCCAGTAAGAAATGAGTCATCGATTCGACGTCGATTTGACGTCGAAATTGTTCATCAAAAACTGATCGAAATACTCATCGATTTCGATTCGATTATGGTCATGGTTTCGATGACTTTTTCGATGATTGTCGATGACTTTTCGATCAAATTTCGATGGCCTGTCGATAAAATTTTGATGACTTTTCGATCAAATTTCGATGATGTCGATTACATTTTGATGACCTGTCGATAAAATTTCGACGACTTTTCGATAAAATTTCGATGAATTTTTGACAAAATTTCGAGGATTTTCCATAAAATAGTATTTGTAACGAAACACAGAAAATGCAGGTTTATATAACGGCCCGAGTTGAAATTTTAGATCTACTTTCGACTTGAATTTTCTCACATCTGTAGATTCTGGAGAATCAGTACAGGTTTAAATTTATATGTAAACTTTAATCCCCCCCCCCTATTTAGCACCTCTAAATGGCAGAAATCGCACAAAATGCCATTTGTAGATTCTAAAGAGGACCTCAATAAAACCTCGTAAAATCTTCCGGATTCTTTGAATCTAACCTACCTACTTTGAATCATGCACTGAGAAAAAAATGCTAGATTTAAATAAATATTTCTTTTAATAGTACTAAGAACATTATTTTATAAAAAATCAATAATATTTATTTCAAACAAGTAAATATTTTCAAAATTATAGAAAGTATTACTCGTTTTTAATAAATATTATTGATTTTCTATAAAATTTGTTCTTAGTACTATTCAAAGAAACATTTATTTAAATCCAGCATTTTTTTTCTCTCAGTGTGCATATTATTAAGATTAATATATTCATATATTCATTATTGCTGCGTAGATTATCAGTGAATCATAATGCATTTCTCATTAAAACTGTTAACAATTTTTAATATTTAAATTATTGTATAATATTGTGTATATCAATTGGTAATATTATAAAATTCGTGAAAAAATACTTTTCTTTATAAACAATAAAATATTCTGTTAATAAGAATAAATTATATTGTCGAATGAATTTTATAATATCAATAATTCGTCTTTTGATATGTCTGTTAATAAAATCTATTGGATAACAATTGTTTAATTAAAGTTGTTTGACTGTTTCGATGTTAGTTTTATGGAAGCGTTGCTCAGATAGTCAAATTGCTTGATCTACCAAATTCACTATTGTATTAATTTTATATGTCTTCGGATGGGACGAGAAATAATTTATGTACCTGCCAGAAAACATGGGTTTTCGATACCAATTGCTTATTAAATTATTACCATCCCTAATTATTGAGACATTAAAAAAATTCAGCGAGTTGTTTTCGATTTCATAATTTTAATCTTGGATGGTACTTATTGAACGTTTCCAACATGTGATTTAGTTCAGTCAATGGAACAATAGTGAATATGTCATTTACGGTAATAAATGCAAGGTTTAAAATTTAGTTTTCTTAAGCAAGATATTTCTAAATCGTCTATAACTATATTAGCTAAAATAGGGGTGAGGGGGGACCCCATTGGACTGCCGAAGATTTGCTCATAGAATTTTCCATCGAATAAGAAACTTGTGGAGCTTAATATGACGTCAATTGCGTGTGTGAATTGTGACAAGCTTAAATTAGTGGCTTTAGATATTTTATTCCATCTTCTTTCTATGCCTTCGAGGACGAGCTTTTTAGGAATGTTAGTGAAAAGGGCATTGACATCCAGAGAGACGAGTTTCTCATCCGTTTTAATATTTTTCCCATTGATTAGTTTCACAAATGCCCAACTATCTTTGATGTTAGATTCCGGTTCATCTAAGCTTTCTTTGAGGATGTCATGCAAATATTTTGCTATGTTATACATAAGACTTCCAATAGATGAGACGATAATGCGTAGAGAAAAACCGGGTTGTGGATCTTCGGCAGTCCATAGCATCTTGGTAGATTGCTCCTGCTAGCTGATTGGTGCAATTCAAGGTTCTGTATGTGTACTCTATCAAGTCATTGTTATGCCAGAATTTGATTAAGTTATTAGCCTTGGTGGAAACACTATTGATAGGATTTCTTTATCTATTTGTACGTTTCTTGGTCGTCTAATAATTCCGTCATTTGTCTCTTGTAAGTATTAGCATCCATAATGACCGTCACGTGTCCTTTATCTGCCTTTGTGACTAAAAAATCGTCATTATTCCTTAGAAACTTTTTACATTTTTTAAAGTCTCCAAGGATACGACTTTCTAAGTAATTGTGATGTACGCTGGAATCCAAAAGTCTATTAAGAGAATTAACCACCATTGGTCGTATAACCTCCGCAGCTTTGTCAGAAAATTTATAGTATAAAGATTCAAAATTCTTGATTACACCAAGGGCAACCCCCAATCTGTCTTTTTTTTTTTTATCGTGTTGGTTGATAGGTAAACCGAACTTGTCGCCTAGACTTAATATTTTGTTGGCGTTATCCAGTATTGCTTATATTCATGACCCATTTAATTGTATTATTATTCAAAAACATATCAAGTGTTTTGTTTTGTTGTTCGTATAAATTCTTAAATTTCTTGATGTGTTTTATTTTAATTTTATAATTAAAGTAATTGAATTTATTCTCTTGTTAAAGTTAAAAAATTCAGTCAGTAAGTTGTCATGTAGATAGTTCTCTAATTGTTGTACTCTAAATGTAATTTTAGTTTTACTTGAAAAGAGTCAGAAATTGTCTGGCCGAAACGTTGTGATCTAATTAATAAAGTATTGCCAGAGTAGTCATTATCCAAGTGGTTTTTTATTGTGGTTATAACAAAAGTTTTTGCGCTCATTCACGAAAAATCCTATTTCCACGCTTTTCAGCTCATGGACTCTTGATCCGTTAACTTTCCTCAGTAGCTTGCAGATTAAAGAAGCAAATTATACCAAGATACGTATGATCCAATATCTCGTCGCCAGTGTAAGTATAAATGTAAGTGATAGTGCAAGTTTTATGTGCGGTAAAGTGGTAAAAAAAAAATAATAATATTTTTATGTTTTTAGTACGTGTACGTAGACCACCGATACTGCGCGTCACATATTATGACGAATGCATGTTAAATTCCTGCCACCGCATCTACAGCCATCTCTCTAGGAAGAGAAGGATTAGTGTCCGTGCGCGGACCTGTTGGCGATTAAGTAAGTTTATTTAGATAAATATATATCTAAATATATATCTAAAAAAAATAGGGAACACTTTTTGTATACCGAAAATTTAGGCTATTTTCAAACTGCTACAACTCAGCGAAAAAACATCGTAGAAACAAAATCCAAAAAGCGTTTTAAAGCTTAAAATTTCTTTTTTTAAACGCTTTTCGGCGATTTTAATTATCCTTTTTTTCACCAACGTGGCACAATGATGAAGCTTGACCCGTTAAAATGAAAATTTTAAATGCGAATTTGCTGCGCTGCATTTCGTGTGAAAAAAATCATAGAGTATTTTTATTACTTGCATCTTAGAGCGGGATCTTTTCCCTTTATTTTGAGTTGTTGTTTATTGCTATGCAATTTTTTTTGACTGAGTTATTGAAATTTTAAGAAAAAATGGTTATTTTGACTTTCATCGCTTGTTACTCGTAAACAAATCAACGTACAGCGCTCAGCAAAAAGCATTGAAAAGATGAAAGTTTGCACTTTTAAATGCTGTTATTAATTTTTTCACAGATTTACTTTTTCTAACAATAAATCGCGTTCAAAGTTTACATAAAAAATCGCATATTTTACGGTTTTTATTTAGTTCAAGGTATTGTTGTGAAGAAAGATCCAATCACATCGCTAAAGCAAAGTTTTATAGGACGATTACTTTCCAGTAATAAACACTAACGTTCATGGAATAAAACATTTTTATTCCACGTGTTTATCATTCTTGAAAATGCTGAAATTGCTTACAACAATTTTTTTACACCCTTTTGACCAAGTTACAAAGTCAACCTTACATTTCTTTAGAAATGACGCTTACCACTGGCATTAGCGTTATCCAATGTGCACCACGTGGAAGATGCCGGTCGGATTGTGCTCATCGAGCTCGCGCGCGGGTGCGTGTGTATGTGTTTCACAGCAAAGGTAAGGACTTTGCGGTTCACGCGCGCGCTCGCGGCTGTTCCTTGCGACTTCTTAAATGTCGTTTTATGTTGTTTCAAATCCGCTCAAATGTCTACGCGGCATTTTGAAAATTTTGTATACAAGCTCAATACTCTGCGAGAATCGTCTGTGTGTTAAACATTTGTTTTAAAGCTTCTATACATAAACATTACATGTAAACATTACGAGCACGCACCTACTCACATATATACCGTAATGTTTACAAGTAATGTTTACGTACAAAGAGACTTTGAAATAAATGTTCAGTACACAGACGACTTTCGTAGTGTATTGAGCTCGTATACGAAATTTTCAAAATGCCGCGTAGACATTTGCCTGCAACAGAAGTTACACAAATAATTGCACTTCTTGAAGAAGGTTTACGCGTGCGTCATGTAGTGCATCATGTTTGTGTGTCTATCTCTGTAGTGAGTAGTTTCATCACATCTTAATTTTGTGTTTATGCAGGACAACGCTCGTCCTCATACGGCCAATGTAACTAGACGCTTTTTCGATCTTGTCTAACAATAGTTATTCAACCATGACCACTGCCTTCACGTCTCGTATAACGTCCTGTCTCTTGATATCGTGACCAAACTCTACTCACTACAGAGATAGACACACTAACATGATGCACTACATGACGCACGCGAAAACCTTCTTTAAGAAGTGCAATTATTTGTGTAACTTCTGTTGCAGGCAAATGTCTACGCGGCATTTTGAAAATTTCGTATACGAGCTCAATACGCTACAAGAGTCGTCTGTGTACTGAACATTTATTTCAAAGTCTCTTTGTACGTAAACATTACTTGTAAACATTACGGTATGTATGTGAGTAGGTGCGTACTCGTAATGTTTACATGTAATGTTTATGTATAGAAGCTTTAAAACAAATGTTTAACACACAGACGATTCTCGCAGAGTATTGAGCTTGTATACGAAATTTTCAAAATGCCGCGTAGACATTTGAACGCATTTGAAACAACATAAAATGACATTTAAGAAGTCGCAAGGAACAGCCGCGAGCGTACTGTTCCGTGTGAGATGCACGTAATGTGAGAGATGGATCGCACTGGTATTTTAAAGTGTTTATTCTAACGTTTTACAGACTTTCATCTAACTTCTAGTGGTTTAGTACAGAGACTGACTCTAATCATCGAGAGGGATCCTTATATTAAAGTCGGAATAAGTTAGCATTGTCCAATCATAGGAAGTGCTCGTAAGGCGGAAATAGCTATTGGTTGATTTCTTAAAAAGGAGAGAATTTGATAATTGATATCTATGTCATAAAGAATAGTTTGGGTGGGATGCAGGATGTTTACAGGACGAGGAATCAGACAAATATTAAGTTTAAAAAGACCGTAGATAGAAAAGGTTATCAATAAGTAAGGATCTGGTATGATATATCGGGATAGTTTTAAGACATAGTTTGTACAGGGTGATTAGATAGAAATATTTTAAAGAAGAGAATTTTTATCGTGTCTAGGCACGTAACACCTTCCCCCTTAAATTAAAATCCTTCTTGATTTGACAAATTTTTATAATCTAGCGATATTACGATTACGGTGACATGATAACTTAATCTAATGTTCATGCATAATGCAGTTACACGATTTTAGATTGATACATAAATGAAATTAAAATTGAAACCTTAAGACTAATATATGGTCTTACATACTAAAATCGCACGTAATAAAATTACACTAAATTTGTAAGTCGGCTATTACGGGAACGAGATCGACACCTTCCACTATTCTTTTCACATTTTTCAGTTTCGTCGTTCTGGAAAAGTTCATCTGCCGTAGGTACTGCGGTGAAAGTCACTACATGTCGCGGGTCATTATGACGAGTTGTAACATTATTGTTGAAGCATTTATAAAAATACTGAACGCATCCTTCTTTTGGTACGCAACATAGTTTAAAAATGTCGATACATTTTGTTATTATTGAACATTTCGCAATTATATATAAAATTACTAGGCTTGCAATGGTATATATTACATAGTAAAACCATCCTATAACTTTATGGTACAGAGTTTGAGTACGATGATGTTTGCCTAACTCTTCTGCTTCTTTATAAATTTCATCTAGAGCGGAGCTTGCGATTTTTAACACTTGCATGTCTAAATTAGGAATTTTACCAATATTTAGTAAGTAAATATCTGAAATATTTATGTTATGTTTCTTGAGATCTTCGCATAATTTACTAGTATTTAATTTAACATCAGGAATATAATCCTTTTCGATAGTATTTATAGCGCCTATGATTTGACTGCGTAACAATGCATTATCGGAAATAGCATCACAATCTGCGGAAAGCTTAATAAGTCCGGTTGAAAATAATTGTGTTTGTCGCGGCTTATTGTCTTTACATAAGATATGAAGAGTTTCGTTACGAGGAGCTGTGTATATCCAAGAATTTGTAGTTTTTAATTGATACCACACTGTGTTGTGAATTTTCATAACTCGAATATTACATTCTTTTAATATGCTCTCTAATCTGGCTGACTTCAATAATTCTGATTTACAATTATGAATCACTGAGACTTCCCATACAGCACAAAGCTCCGATTAAGCTCCCAGGGAGTTCATTTTGCTGAGCTCTCGAGGAGCTTACAAAATTCGACAAAACAAGCTCCCAGGGAGTTCGTTTTGCTGAGTTTCCGAGAACCTTACAAAATTTGACAAAACAAGCTACCAGAGAGTTTATTTTGCTGAGCTCCCGAGAAGCTTACAAAATTCGACAAAACAAGCTTCCAGGGAGTTCGTTTTATTGAGTTTCCGAGAACCTTACAAAATTCGTCAAAACAAGCTCCCAGGGAGTTCGTTTTGTTGAGTTTCCGAGAAACTTACAAAATTTGACAAAACAAGCTCCCAGGGAGTTTATTTTGCTAAGCTCCCGGGAAGCTTACAAAATTCGACAAAACAAGCTCCCAAGGAGTTCATTTTGCTGAACTCCCGAGAAGCTTACAAAATTTGACGAAACAAGTTCCCAGGGAGTTTGTTTTGCTGAGTTTCCGAGAACCTTACAAAATTCGACAAAACAAGCTCCCAGGGAGTTCATTTTGCTGAGCTCCCAGGGAGCTTACAAAATTCGACAAAACAAGCTCCCAGGGAGTTCATTTTGCTGAGCTCCCGAGAAGTTTATAAAATTCGACAAAACAACCTCCCAGGGAATTCGTTTTGCTGAGTTTTCAAGAAGTTTACAAAATTTGACAAAACAAACTCCCAGAGATTGAACATATCGGGTAAATTAATGTACTGCATGTATAGTCATATAGCCGCGAGTAGTTCGCAAGATCGCCACTAGGCGAAGGTACGGCGCTCCTCCTTCTCGTGAGAAAATTTACTCCAAAAGGCTTATAAAAGAAAACCATCACTCACAGCTTACCTAGCAGTTAGTACTTCACTAGCAGCAAAGTGTAATATATATTGTTTTTGTTACACGAAGAGAGTTCGTGGGCCTTCGCAACTCAGAGAGAGCTTCCGAAAATTGAGAAAATATAAAAATAAAATTTTTTTCGGCAGCTCCTATGTCCGCTTTTGAGAACTCCCTGAGAGCTTTATTTAAGCTCGCAGGGAGTTCAGAAATAATGTTTTAAGAACTCCCTGTGAGCTTCAAAATAATTCCCGTGAAGCTTCTATATAAGCTCTCATAGCTTCATCTAAGCTCTCAGGGAGCTCCCAAAAGCGGACATAAGAGCTCCCGGGAAGCTTATATAGAAATTTCCCGAGAATTATTTTGAAGCTCGCAGGGAACTCTTAAAACAATTTCTGAACTCCTTGCAAGCTTAGATGAAGCTCTCAGGAAGTTGTATAAAAGCTTTCCGGGAATTATTTTGAAGCTTGCAGGGAGTTCTTAAAACATGATTTATAAACTCCCTGCGAGCTCAAATGAAGCTCTCAAGGAGCTCTCAAAAGCGGACATAGCCGCTCCCAGGGAGCTCCGTGCGAATTTTTTGGAAGCTTAAATGAAGCTTATGAAAAATTTTGGGAGCTCCTCGGGAGCTCCCCGTGCTGTATGGGTTGGTACAGCAAATCCGTTTGTTTACAAGTCATTACGTTATTAATCTTTTTACATTTATCTATATCGCGTTCTGTTAAATGAGTATATAATTGTTTATCAGATCTAATACCTAAATAAGTATATATGGGGTTTATGAATGCCCCTCTCGCCCTGCTTGATTGGTAACGGAATCACATGATATAAAATAAAGTTGTTTTGTTCGGTTAGAGGTATTTCGATAACATAAATTAATCGGTGATTCTTATAAAATATGTTTATATTGCTAACGTCTATTAGATTAGTAAATAGATCAGGTTCCAAAGGTACGGGTAACTGTTTATCATTTACTGCGTAATGGGTCTCTTTTAAATTATTAAACAATTCTTTGGGTGCAAGAATTTTTGGATGAATTAACCCTCGACGTGCTAATAAAATAGCATCGGTTAATATTTCTAATTCTAATTCATATTCAAGTAACATTTCAACATTCTATTAGATATGAATTAGCCATAGTATTTAATTGTGCTTCATTTATTTTTTCTTCTTCTTTTAATATAAGTTTGTGAAGTTCTCCTATATTAAAATCTACTTCTTTAAATTTTTGGTTATTTTCCGCAAAGGCATTTGAAAAATGACCTATGGTTGCTTGAATAATACTTATTTGTTTTTTATACAAGTTCGTTACTTGTTTTGAATTATTATACGCAAGGTCTATCTGTTCGTTATAATATTCAGCATCGGATGAGTCTAGTGTACCAAAAAGAATTTTCGCTATTTGACCAACAAAATCAAAAACGCCCCGTTTCCATCTATGTTCGTCTTTTATGTTATTAGATCGACCTATTAAATCGTTAATGGTTTCCCTATCAGCCTTTAGGCTTGCCAATCCCCGCTGTAAGCGTTCTAATTCTTGCAATCCTGAGCATGTTATATCATATCCGTACTTACTATAACATAAGAGGTCAATTTTACTTAAATAAAATTTTAATACTTTTTCTTTTTCTTTTAACGGTGTAAGGTTAACATAATTTATAAATTTCCAATGGTCCCTAAAAATGTGTAGGTCCGCCAAATTTTCAAAATATATCCCAGCCAATCGTTCAAGTGGTTGGTTAACGAAAGTTTCTACCAGTTCTGTATTAGTCATCCGAATCATCCTGTAACAGAAAATATGCGCGTTTTAACTTTACACTTAATGTGTAAAATTTGATTACGTCTGCCTCTTTTAATCTCATAATTGACACCGTCTATCCGACGAATATTACTTCGAATGGACCTTCATATTGATCCGTTAATTTTTTGCTACCTGTTCTAATTGTTTCATGCAATACATAAACATACTCTCTCGGATCTAATATCAAAGGTTTTACACGTTCATCGTAATATCGTTTAGGATTCCTTAGCTTTCTGAAGATTTTCCTTCGCATTTTTCTTTAAATAAGATAATCTATTAATTAAATCTTCGAGAAATTCTCTATGTGTAACTCCCTGCCGAGGTTCGACAAATGCTGAAGGTAACCGCGGTTTTCGACCGAATATTAACTCGTAAGGGGATATTTTCAAGCCCTCATGATATGAAGTATTATATGAGAACATTGCGGCGTCCAGAGATGAATCCCAATTATTCTGTTGTTGATTAATAAAAGGCTTTAAATATTCGGCTAGTACATGATGTGAGCGTTCCAAAGATCCGTTTGATTGTGGATGATAAACGCTAGTTTTAATTTGTTTTATTTGAAAAATTCTAGCAACTTCTTTTTTTAATTCTCCGGATATGTTACTACCTTGATCAGAGAGCAGTTCTGCGGGTGAACCAAAAGTGTAAATAAATTTATTGATAATTATATCGACTATTGTTGTGCTACTTGTATCTGATAATGGATATGCCGTGCAAAACTTCGTTAGCTGATCTTGCATAGTTAGTATATATTTATTTCCGTTTTTCGTTTCTGGTAGAGGTCCTACAATATCTATTGCAACTTTTTTAAAAGCTTCGCTCGGCGTATCGGTAATTAACATAGGAGCTTTCGTTTTTTCACGAACTAATTTTCGTTTTTGGCAATCGTGACAGGTTCTTACATAATTGTTAACATCTTGTTTCATGCCGTTTTATGAATAATATTGTTGTATTCGCTTTAAAGTTTTAGTGATACCTTTATGACCGCCGATTTTTGAACTATGTAATTCCTTAAGAATGTCCTGTTTCATTTTTGGATCAATAATTTCCTTGGGTGTGAACTCGAGTAAAAATACTTGTATTGGCGTATCCTTGAATAAATATTTAATCATTTGAGTTATTTTTGATTTATTAGCAATATTTCCTATTAGCGATATTTCCATAATTTATCTCCCGGCAAATGGAATACATCATTATAATTTTCAATAATAGGTAATATAGAAGATTCTTCTTCCTTATTCAAATGATTTAATCGTAGGTTTTCTTTTAATATTTTTAATCTATCCGTTAAATTACTTGAGATCACCGAATTTATTATGTATGTAGAGCTGTCCCTCGGGCTCGTGTCGATTAACACTGGCTCCACATCAATTAAAGGTGTTTCGATATTTATTTCGTCTTCTGTCGTATTGACTAAATAAGTATGTACGTTACCGTTGTTTACTTTCACAACGCTATCCATAAGAAAGACGTCCTGTGTTATTTCCTGTCGATTTATTAGTCCGTTATCAATATTACTTTGCTTAGTTTTAATTACACACGGATACATGCTTCTAGCTGGCACAGTTATTAAATTACTGTATTCCAACGAGTATACTTTATTATTCCGGATTGTAACTGTTTGTTTTTCAAAATCTATTTTCGCGTTTTCGAGGCGTAAGAAGGTTGAGCCTATTATGCCTTGTTCCTTTAGTGGAAAATTACTTGATACTACATGAAATTCGTGAGTGCCATTTTCTGAATTTAAATACTCGGTTCCAAGCGTTTGTTGTTTTTCTTCCGTAATGCCCTGTATTTCTACCTTTCTGTCTTGATATACTAAAGCGGAGTAAAGCTGCTTTTATGATATTTATATCAGCTCCCGTGTCTAACAAGAATCTGTCTGTTGGATTTCTAAGTTCGTCGAAGGGGATGGAAATCACATTTCGAGAACTTGTTCGGATTGTGTATGTTCGGATGCTGGTTCTATCAGGTGAATCGGATTTGCGCGACTGGATTGGCCTTGGCGTTGCGCGCTCTTCGCTTGGTCTTGATAGTTTAAATTAGGTTGGCTATTATTTTGACGAATATAATTATTTGATGAATTATTTGAATTGTAACGATAATTATAATTTTGTTCATTATTTGCTTGATATCTATTAGCTTGAGTATTATCATTAAATTTATTTTTCGAACTATCGAAATTTTGCACAGAATCACGTCCATTATAATGATTATTGTATTGAAAATTTTGATCTGCGTTTTTATTTTGTGTATAAAAAGCCTTTTTTCTACATTCACTTTCGGAATGGCCTATTTTCTTGCAATAATTACAAGTTACATAGCCTAGTTTATTAAAATTATTTACTCTAAATCTTTCTGCGTGATATTGTGATTTTTTAATAAATCTTATAGTCCCTTCTATTGCGTCTTCCAAAGTGTTAAATTTTTGCGCTAGAAGATGTTGTCCGACGCTTCTACGTAACCCGCCTAAAAAGTGATCTATTAATTTGTTGGTTGCGAAAACTCTTAATCCCGCTCTTGGTGCCTGGTCATATAATTAGATATTGCGATAATCATATCTGAATTTAATTTCCTAACTTTAGTGATGTATTTTTCAATAGGTTCATCTCTGTTTTGTCTAAGATTATTTATTTTTAATTCCCAATATTCAAACGTTAAGTAATTTCCAAATTCTTTTATCAATGCCTCACATAACTCTTCAAGACTTGTTATAGTATATACGGATCTAACTAACGCGGCATCGCCCGTTAATTTTGTTTGAAGGATCGCTCTAAAAAAAAATAATCTTTCTTCTGGCTCTACTAATTCTAAAACTCCTGTACAATCGGATGTAAATTGGTGAACTGGAATATTTTTACCATTAAAGATTGGCAAGAGATTTAAGCTATGGCGAACAGAAAAATAACTATTACCTGTTGAAATCGAGGATCTTCGACTTTGTTGGTCCCTATCTAAGTGACTTACGCCGTAAAAATTTATCGGTGCCGACGCTTGGTTGTTCATGATTAACGTTAAGGATGTGTGATCGGATTCAAAATTATCTACTAAACTATTTTCGCCCGAACTATCTGAATTATAATGTACGCTAGGACTTCGGTAATTCATAAAGACTTACAGTAGTAGTATAATATATAACATTGTCCGTATGGTGTTTTGATGTTGGTCCAGGATGTTGTCCGATGATTTGATGAGCCTTTTTATCTGCTAGCTGTCCACGGAGTCTCAAGAAGATACTGGATACCTCGTGCTTTTCCTCCCACTTTTCGGCTTTCGTGCTGCACCGACGTTTCAGCTCCTCTACCTTTTTCCTCGGATGCTGGACCGTAGTCCGCCAGGAGGTTTTATCGGTGAGACCAAATTGTCGAATTATGCAGATTATAGCCAATTGTCAAGGATCGTCACAGTATTTGTGAGGTTTTCTCGACTTAATCCTTTGTGTTTCGTGTCTCCTTACTTTGCGCCTTCCTCAAACTCTTATGCTTGCATGAGCAATAAAACAAATGCTGATGGAGGCCTTTCTTCAGGACAACTGCCACCAAATTGTTACGTGTGAGATGCACGTAATATGAGAAATGGATCGCACTGGTATTTTAAAGTGTTTATTATAACGTTTTACAGACTTTCATCTAACTTCTAGTGGTTTAGTACAGAGACTGACTCTAATCATCAAGAGAGATCCGTATATTAAAGTCGGAATAAGTTAGCATCGTCCAATCATAGGAAGTGCTCGTAAGGCGGAAATAGCTATTGGTTGATTTCTTAAAAAGGAGAGAATTTGATAATTGATATCTATGTCATAAAAAATAGTTTGGGTGGGATGCAGGATGTTTACAGGAATCAGACAAATATTAAGTTTAAAAAGACCGTAGATAGAAAAGGTTATCAATAAGTAAGGATCTGGTATGATATATCGGGATAGTTTTAAGACACAGTTTGTACAGGGTGATTAGATAGAAATATTTTAAAGAAGAAAATTTTTATCGTGCCTAGGCACGTAACAGTACGCGTGACAAACCGCGAAGTCCTTACCTTTGCTGTGAAACACATACACACACATGCACCCGCGCGCGCGCGCGATGTACACAATCCGACCGGCATCTTCCACGTGGTGCACATTGGATAACGCTAATGCCAGTGGTAAGCATCATTTCTAAAGAAATGTAAGGTTGACTTTGTAACTTGGTCAAAAGAGTGTAAAAAAATTGTTGAAAAAACGTTGTAAGTAATTTCACCAATTTTAAGAATGATAAACACGTGGAATAAAAATGTATTATTTTACGAACGTTAGTGTTTATTACTAGGAAGTAATCGTACTATAAAACTTTGCTTTAGCAATGTGATTGGATTTTTTTTCACAACAATATCTTGAACTAAGTGAAAACCGTAAAATATTCGATTTTTTACGTAAACTTTGAACGCGATTTGTTGTTAGAAAAAGTAAATCTGTGAAAAATTTAATAACAGCATTCAAAAGTGCAAACTTTCAGCTTTCCAACGCTTTTTTGCTGAGTGCTGTACGTTGATTTGTTCACGAGTAACAAGCGATAAAAGTCCAAATGACCATTTTTTCTTAAAATTTTAATAACCCGGTCAAAAAAAATCGTACAGCAATGAACAACCAATCAAAATAAAGGAAAAAGATCCCGGTCTAAAATGCAAGTAACAAAAATACTCTATCCGGATTCGAGAGTTCATTAATATTAATAAAAAATTTTGAACGCGATATTCCCTCGATTTGAACAAACAAATATTTGAACAAACATTGAGGATGTAATAAATAATTCATATGGGATATACAGCATCGCAGATGTGTAGGATCTACGACAGTTATTTGGGATGTCACCCTTAATCGATGATAAATTAGAAATGTCTCGACTAGAAATTGGCCTGAGGTATCATGAGGACCTTATCGGGTAATTTTAAGGCTTGCCTTACTAAGGCCAACCCTTTTTATTATGTTCTTATCATTACCTAATCGGGCTAACCGTAGCACAGTCGAAAGTTAAATCATGTAATCTAATCAGGTCCTGATAAGGATTTATTGCACACGTCTTGTCAGAAAATGTTAATTACATATGCAAATTTTCATAGGGTTATATAAGCAGGCCCCGATCAGGACATGTAGTCCTGCCCTGACTTAAGATTGACTCGATATATATCATAAGGACCTTATCGGGTAATTTTAAAGCATGCCTTGATAAGGCCATCTCGATTAGGTCCTTATCATTACCTAATTGGGTTAACCGTAGCACAGTCAAAAGTAAAGTTAAATCATGTAATCTAATCAGGTCTAATGTTAAATCGCACATGTAAAAAAATTCCGTGAAAAACCGTAAATTTATATTTATTTATAAAATATTTTTTTATCTATTGAACTAATCTATACAAAATATGTATTCATAAACATCTCGAGCAGAAATTCGATCAGGTACTGAGGCACAATCAGGTGATGCACAATCAGGACCTAATCAGGTATAAATAAGGTCTGTCTAAAACGATTTTTCTGAAATCATCCTTATCACGTAATGACAGGATTCACCTGATAATAACTGCCTGATATCACCCTTATCAGGGCCTGATGTCATCCTTACTCGTGCCTGAACATGAAATGACAAGGCGCTCCTAGTAAGGACTGGCTGATATCATCCTTATCAGGACCTGTACGAATAATATTAAGGTACGCCTGATGAGGATTACCTGATGTCATTTTTACTAGCGCCTGAACATGAAATGACAAGGCGCTCCTGAAAGGATTGCCTGATATTATCCTTAGCACTAAAATAAACCAAATGTTGAATTAAATATTTTAAATTCTAATCTTATTTACAAGAGACCAAATGTTTAATCGTTACAAGAAAAAACTCCCGATATACGCACTGAGAAAAAAAATTATATCGATTTTCTGAGTGACTATCTCAATGCGTTTACTTCGTGAATGTCTGTCACCGTTAAGATTACATGTTTTGACAGTTACATTTGATTAAGGTTACTAGTGTAATATTATGGATCTATTTGATAGAAGATTAGCCAGAAAACGTGTTTTAACGCGTTTAAGAGTTCAAAAACACCGTATGCTTCGAAAAAGAAGTCGAAACGAAAATTCTGCGGAAAACAACATAACAGTGCCATCAAGTTGTACATCATCTGAAGAATCGGAATTGTTTCAAGTTGATAATTTTCAACAGCAAAATTATTTTGACAATGACATACAGATCGAGTCAGCGATTGAAGTACAAAACAATTCTCATTTGGAAAACGAGACAAATATATCATTAGATAATGATGATACCGAGGAAAGTGATATTCGAGAAGACATGTCAGAAGATGATTTGGATGTGTCAGAAAATGAGTTTGCAAATATTTCTTCAGTTTTATCAGGTTTGCCAGTCAAAGAAAAATTAAATAATATTATAAATGATCTTCGAGAATGGGCATTTCAATTTCCGCCACTTCCCCATTCTCGTTTAGATGGTTTGTTAAATATATTACGACCCATCTTACTTCAATTACCAAAAAGCTCTAAAACATTTTTACAAACTACAAGTGAAAATTATAAAATTGAGAAACTGGATGAAAATGATAATGGTTTATTTGTATATTTTGGTTTAACTTCACAGCTTGTAAAGTATCTTAATCCTGATTTACATTTAAATATAATAGAGTTGGTTATAAATGTAGATGGTTTGCCACTATTTGAGTCCAGTTCAACAAGTTTTTGGCCAATTTTATACAAAATTTTTTATCAACCCGATGTTTATAAACCATATCCAGTTGCAATTTATTGTGGAAATCATAAACCACAAAATATCCAAAAATATTTTGAAAAGTTTGTTGAGGAAATCAATCTGCTCCAATCTGAAGGAGTAAATGTAAATAATAAAGTATTTCAAGTTCGTATTAAAGCTTTTATTTGTGATAGGCCAGCTCGTTCATTTGTAAAATGTATAAAAAATCATAACGGATTTTGGGCATGTGAACGTTGTTTAATACGTGGCGAACGGTATAAAAATCGCACAATTTACCCAGAGGGTAATTATGAAATAAGAACGGATCGTTCCTTCAGAGAACAAGTAAATAGAGAACATCACAATGGAATATCTCCTTTAATTAATATTTACCCACCAATTGACATGATAAACAGTTTTCCACTTGATGCAATGCATCTCCTGTATTTAGGAGTTATGAAAAAGCTATTAGAATGCTGGCTCGAAGGTACAGAGGACAAACGATATATTAAAAAATTATCGTACAATTCAAAAACACAATTATCTTCTCTGTTAATAAAAATTCAACAATACATCCTAGAAGAATTCCAAAGAACAACTCGATCTCTTTCAGAATTTAAAAAATTTAAGGCTACTGAATATCATTTCCTTTTATTGTATATTGGACCAATCTTTTTTTTTTAATTTTACCGAAAGATATATATAAACATTTTATGATTCTTCACGCTGCTATTCGAATTTTGTCGGGAAAAGACATAGCATTAAAATACTATACGCATGCCCGAAACTTATTAAAAAAATTTGTACATCTCACAGCAAAATTTTATGGAAAGGAATTTTTAATTGGCAACATCCACAATCTATTGCACATTGCGGATGATAAATTATTTATGCAATGTCCTCTATCTGACATTACATCATTTTCATTCGAAAATGCATTAGGAAAAATGAAGAAATTATTATGTAATGGCAATAAACCTTTATCGCAAATATGCCGTCGTTACAATAAAATATCTGGTATTCATCAAGCACAATCAAATGTATCATCTGAAATTAAAGTTCTTAACAAATCAAGCTGTCAAAATTCAGGAAAAATAAATATTAAAAAATTAAAATATAAAGATGTGCTCTTAACAACAAAATCACCTAATAACACAGTTTTACTTTTTAATGGTAGTATAATGCAAATTAATAATATTTATTTTTCGGAGAATCAAACGGATATGGAACACATAGAGATTTGTGGTGATATTAAAAAAAAAAAATCTATGTATGTAATCATCCATGTGATTCAAAATATTTATCAGCGTGGTCTGTAACGAAAAGGTATGGAAGGATTGGCACATATAAAGTAAATGAAATACAGAAAAAAATGATAAATATAAATCTCATTGTCAGTGTAGTCGAGAAAGAAAAAATTTATGTATTAGCATTATTACATATGTAAAGAAACAAGTTAAACAATTAAGTTAAATTTACAATTTAAACATTTTGCTTCATAGACTTGAGCGCTCGGCATATATTTCCTTAACAACCACATGTTTATAAAAACGTATTTTTATATATATCATGCCACGTCTGTCGCATTGTAAATAACATAATAGAATATTATAAATTCTTACATTTTTGCATTCTTTCAAGGTAAGTGTTAATTAAAATTTTAAAAAATTGTTTATATTATTTTATTTCCCATAAAAAATTCATGAGTTATATAAAAATATTTTTACAATTGCAGATGAGTAATGATTATAAATACAGATTAATTGAATTTAAAGGCATAAGAAATAATACTAAAAGTGTTGACATTGTGCCAAAGGAATGGATTATGTGAAATAATAAAAAAAATTAATATTTCTGTCATTTTATGCCACGGCCTTATAATAAGGAAAGAATAACTAAATTAAGAAATTTAGTAGTAAATTGTCAATCACCGGAATATTCATAGCCGAAATATATTGTGCAGTCACGCGGAAAAGCAAGTAAATTTAAAAAAAATTTTAATGTTTATACCACACATACCGCACGCACGCACGCACACACACACACACAACTTTGAATCATATTTTTATTTATACACTGAGAAAAAAATAAGTAAAATAGCAACATTTTTTTCCAAATAATTGTTATATAAAAAAACGGAGATAATAATTGTTTTACAACTCAAATAAATTTAACAAATCATAAAAAACGCTTGTAGAATGAATGCTGGTTGGATTACGTTTATTAAATGTACGTTTATTATATAGGAACGTATTTTGAAGCAGAGGAAAAATTAAAAAAATTAAATCTCCAGCAATACGTCCTTACAATGGACAGTGAGTTAGATGTTGGGAGTAAATCGAGAATCAATTTCGAACAAATAAAATCTAAAAAAATAACTGATGAAAATCAACAATTGTTTTCGAAAGAAATTCATGATAAATCCTTTGTTTTTCAAGAAAATGTGTCCGAATCATCAGACGATTTAGAAAAAGCTAATAATTTATCCCAAAATTTAAATAAAAAACGTTCAATGGATATAACATTGCCAACTTCAAAAAGATTAAAATGTATAAAAAATAATTGGGAGCATAAAGGTAACTAGATGATTAATTGAAAATTAATTAGATAATTATTATTATTATTATTCTTTTATTTTGTTTGATTTGTACAATCTTTACAAAAGTTTGTTTTCAGAAACACTAGAGTTCGTTCTCTTCACACTATTCTCTCTCTTCCCTCTCCTTGCTTGCATTCTGTCCTCCTCTCTTCCGAGCCATTTCCGCTACACTCCTCCTCCCTCTGATCTGGCCTCTGTGTCCTTCCTCCTTGCTTCTCTCCTTAACCGTTCCAGCTGCCATAATCTGGGTCTCCTTTCTTCTATTTTTTCCATCGTCTCCTTCCAATTCTCCTGATATCCGACTCCACTTATTTCGCAATTCTCCATTATGTGCTTTATTGTCTCCTCCTCCTTTCCGCATAATCTGCATCTCCTATTTTCTTCCTTTTCCCAATATCTGTTCGCTCTTGCTTCGTTTCCCATTCTGTGCCTTGCTATTTTAATCACTTCTTTCCTACTCAGGTTGTTGTCCTCCCTCAGGTATCCCGGTGTCTCTTCCTGGTTGTTTAATATCCATCTTATCTCCTTGCAATATTTCGAGTTCATTAACTTTGTTTCACTTTCCAATCTGTTCCTTGCTCTTTCTCTTGTTATTATTTCTTTCACTACTTCCTCTCTCCCTCCTATCTGGTCTTCATATTCATTTTTCGTCCAACCTAATTCCATTAGTCTTCCACTTCTCTCTTCTTCGTGTTTTCCTTTTACATTTCTCCTCGTCCATTTCCAGCATTCTTTCAGTAAAGTTCCTTCTTCTTCTTTCTTGATCCTCTCTTCAAACTTTATTATCCTTTCTAATGCCTTCACACCCAGTTTTTCCCTTCCTGTTTCCCTTCTAATTAGATAACCTGGTGTCTCTCTATCTAGCTTTAGCGTCCATCTCAGATATCTTTCTTGCAAAGCCTCTATATCTTTCTGTTCTTTCCATCCCCATATTTCTACTCCATAGAAAACTATGCTTCTTACCATAGCCTCAAAAAGTTTCATCCTCTTCTCCCAGCTGTTTCTGAATATTCTTTCTCCG
This sequence comes from Monomorium pharaonis, assembly GCF_013373865.1. Taxonomy (NCBI): domain Eukaryota; kingdom Metazoa; phylum Arthropoda; class Insecta; order Hymenoptera; family Formicidae; genus Monomorium; species Monomorium pharaonis. Next base: position 12,743,640 of record NC_050474.1, read on the forward strand.
AGACTCCATACCTTTCCCATAGCTCTCTTTGTCTTTCCTATTTGTGCCTTTATGTGTTCTTCATTTCCATTATTCCTTTTCATTGTAAATCCTAGATACTTGAATGTATTCACCTCCTCTATCTCTCCTTCTCCCCATTTCCAAGTTCTTCTTTTCTCCCTTCCTCCTGCCTTCTTGAATACCATTATTTTCGATTTTTCTTTACTCAGGATCAGCTTCCTTTTCTCTACATATTTTTGTAATTTAATCATCATTTCCTTCAACACTTCTTCCTTCGTTGCCAGAAGCACTATGTCATCCGCATAGGTAATCACACTCATCCTTTTCTGACCCATCATGACTCCCGCTCCTTGTATTTTCCCTAGTTGTTCATTTAGATCTGCTAAACACAAATTGAAGATAGTGGGACTTAGTGGGCATCCTTGTCTTATTCCTTCTTCCGTCCAGAACTCACCCCCTTCCACACTACCAATCCTTATCCTGCTTTTGGTTTCTTTATATATCTCCAGGATCCTGTTTACTAACCTTCCTTTTATTCCTTTTTTCTCTATCATCCTTTTTATTTCCTCTCTTCCTAGCGTGTCAAATGCCGCCTTCAAATCCGCGAAGAATGCAAACACTTTACCTGCCTCTCTTCCTATCTCCTTCTCTATCGCCTTCTTCACTAAGTATATTGCATCCACTGTGCTTCTCTTTTTTCTAAAACCTTGCTGCGTTTCTTCCAGCATTTTCTCTCCTTCTAATTTCTTCTCTAATTTCCTTCTTATAATTTCTGTGTAAATCTTGTATCCTGTGTCCATCAGTGTGATTCCTCTATAGTTCTTCACCTCATCTTTTTCGCCTTTTTTAAAGATCGGTACTATATCTCCCGTTTTCCATTCCTCCGGGTAGCCATTTCCTTTCCATATTTCATTCAGGATTTTTTTCAAACTTTTTCTAAGTCCTGCTGTCGCGAACTTCCACGCTTCGTTCGGCATTCCGTCTGGTCCTGATGCTTTCTTCTTTTTTCCCTTCTTGATTGCCTCCTCTATTTCTTGTTCTGTTATGTCCTCTTCTTCCTCTTCTTTAACTTTCTCCCATTCTCTGATTCTTCTTTGTCTCTTTCCGTCCAGTACATCTCTAAAGTGTTTTTCCCATGTCTGTGTGTCTATCTTTTTACTTATCAGTTCTCTCCTTTTCCTCCTCTTGTTCACTTCCTCCCAGAACTCTTTACCTTCTTTTATTTTCCTTAATCTCGTCAGCAGTTCTTCTCCCCACACTTCCTTCTTTTTCTTCACCAATTCTTTGTATTCTTTCCTCCTCTCTATGTATTCCTTGCTTCCAATCTTGCCTTTTTTTAGCCTCCTTAGCTGTTTTTTCAGTTCTCTTTTCCTAAATTTGCATTCTTGATCGTACCATTCCTCTCCTCTTCTTGTTTTCCCCTTTATCTTTATTCTTTTCGTGACCATGCTCTTCTTAACAATCTCCTTCAACTCGCTCCATTTAATTTTCTCTCCTTTGTTCTCTAGTTTTTTCTCTAAATTTACCTGGTATCTTTTTATGCTTTCTTCATCCCACTTGTATTTGACAATCCATTCTTCTTCCTTTAATTCTTCCTCTTCCTCACTCCATCCTATTGTTATTGGGAGGTGGTCCGACTCCACTCTTTCCTCTATCTTGCATGTTTCTACCTTCTCCCATCCTTCTTCATTTGTTATTACGTAATCTATCACTGAGCACCCTCTGCTGCTGATGTACGTGAAGCTTCCTTCTTCATCTCCTTCCGTTCTCCCATTCACTATGTTTAGGCCTTTATTCTCCAGCCACTCTAGTAGTTCTTCTCCCTCTTCATTTATAACTTTGTCCTTTGAGCGTCTTCTTTTTTCCTTGTATAACTCGCATCCCATCTTTTCCCCTGTTCTTGCATTGTAGTCACCTCCAAACAAAACCATTTCACTTCTTGCCAAATCCGTCATTTCTTCCATCATTTCTCTATTTTCTTTCCTACACTCTCTCATATACGCAACTCCTACATACAGTCTTTTTCCTTTTCTTCTTACCTCTTTACCTATGAATTCTTTCCCTTTCCAACTTTTTGCATTTGTATCCTCTTTGTATATTCCTTTTCTTGTGGCCAGAATTATTCCTCCTTTTGGTCTTCCTTTTCTTGTATCTTTTCTAGCTGCTACCATTTCCACTTTAAAATCATCTTCCAGTTTTCTTCTTACGAACGCTTCCTCTTTATCCTCAAGCCATGTTTCCGTGAGTCCTATAACCTCGTATTCTTTTATGAAATTCCAAAAATCCTCTTCTTTTCCTTTAACTCCTGCCACATTCCAAAAGATTATTCTTCCTTCTCCCCTCCTTCCCGTCTGTTCTTTCCTCCTTTTTCCCTTCTCTCCTAAATCATTAAACTTCTGCTTGCTCTTTATTCCTTTACTGCCCGTCAATCCTTTAACTTCTTCTTCAATCCTTCTTGTCCCAATCCATTTTGCTTTCTCTTTTTTCTCGAAATGTCGAATCCTCTTCCAGTTCTTCCTTTGTTTCATTCCATTTATACCATTTATCTTCAATCCTTAGCTTCCAGAATTTTATCTGTACTTTTTTATTCTCCATTCTGTATCTTTTCGCATGGGCTACTATATTTTTCTGTACCTCTCTTTCTTTCTTCGTCCTGTCATTGTCTATGTAAATCTTCTTATCTCCCAACTTATTCTTATTATGCATGATCTTATTTCTATCTTCCCATTTTCTGAGTTTGACTTGAATCATTCTCCCTCTATTTATTGCTCTTGCTGTCTCAACTTCTATGTTCGTCTCTATGTTGTCTCTTAAGAATTTTTCTATTTCACTTTCTAGATTCTTACCTTGACTACTTGTCTCTAAACCTTTAATTATCACGTTTAGCTTCCTTTCCTCTCTTTCTTTCCTTTCCATGATCTTCCTTATTTCCTGTATCTCCTTTTCTGCTTCACTCTGGTCTGTTCTGGCTTTCGGTATTCCTCCTCTTGTCCTTGCTTCTAATATTTCTAGTCTGTTCTTTACTTCCTCTTTATTCGTGGCTCTTTCGCTATTTTCTATCCTTTCCTCCAGTTTATCCAGTCTCCTCTTCGTTTCTTCCCGGTATCTCCTATCCTCTTCCCTCATATAGTTTATTTCCTTTAATAGTTCTTCCTTCATTTTTTCCATCTCTCTTTTTGTATTATCTTTTTCTTCGTTAAACCTTTTCAACAACTCTAATATTATTTCCTTCTCGCTCTTACTTTCCCATTGTTCCCCCATCTTCTCTGCGTTTGTGTCTTCCACTTCTCTCTCCACTTCTACCGAACAGACCTCTCTCTCTACCTCCACCGAACAAACCTCTCTCTCTACCTCCACCGAACAGACCTCTCTCTCCAAATCGATCCGCCGCGCACCTTCCAATACGCTTCTCTTACTTTTAGCTTTTTGTTCTTCACTTTCCGGAGAGATCTCTCCTCTTTTCCTCTTTACACTAATGTAATCTAAAATTGAGCCGTAACTTTGCGCTCTATCTCTCACCAGTCTTTCGGCGTTGGTTGATCTTCCCTTTCTCTCTTCTTTTCCTTGCTCTTTCACCGTCCTCTTCACACCCCCTCCTCCCTCGCCGCCACTCCCACCTTCCACTTCGGCCGCACGCGTCTCCACTTGCACCACCGCCGCTACGGCTTCGCGCTCCTTCTGCACGTTGCCCCTCTCGCTACTCTCCATGCGCCGTGGCCGTAGGGCCTCTCTCCGTCTCACTCTTTCTTTCTCTATATTTCTCTCACCGGGGTCCTCTGCCCTTTATCTTTCTGTCCCTGTCACTCCTCTCCACCCCTCACTCACTCCTATCCACTCCTCACGGCACCACGTCCCTCAATTCACCTTAAAAAACCTTAATTTCTCGGAGCCACTTTCTACCGCGTGCTATGCTTACGACTATCCAACGGGTGTCTCCAATTAATTAATTAGATAATATTAAAATTAAATAAATTGTAAATAAATAATTATAAGTAATAATATAAATAATAATAATAATTATTATTATTATTATAAATAATTTTGAACAAATATATTGTACTTTTCAGAAAAAAAAATTATAAATCACGTTCCTCAAGAAAATGTGTCCGAATCTTCATCATCAGACGACTCAGAAAAATCTAATAATTTATTTCCAAAGAAAGGTAATTTATAAAAAAGTAACATGGCATCTTGCTCTGACTAATTACTTTATTCATATTTTAAACATCTAGTTTTTTCATAAACTTTTAGAAAATTCTAGGAAAAAAGTGGAAAAACGATTTTAAAAAATAGAAAATAAACTGGCACTTCTTAGAGGATCGATTTTAAATTTAACGGTAGACGTTGAAAACATTTTGGCCATTTTAAAAACGCGTAGAGCTCAAACAAAATCTTCGTCAGAAGATGAAGAGGACGAACAAGACGTTATGCAATTCCTGTGCAATAATATGGATCAATTTCATCAATTTAATGAAAAATTAAAAACAAATAAAAAATTCAAAAAAAAAATTGTAAGTACATACGCATACACTCACACATTTATAAATATAAATAATAACTAATAAATAACTAATAAATAACAAATATGTATAAACAAATATATATAAATAAATATAAATAAATAAATAAATAACAATAAATAACAACCCATACAGCACCGGAAGATTATAAAAACATTGCAGAAACCTTACATTAAAATATTGTAATATTGCATAGATGTTGTGAAATGTTTCTGCAATGTTACTGCAAGCTTGCGGCAATGTTACAGGCAATGTATTTGATGCATTGAAACACGTTGCTATAAATATGCATAAATATGCTTCAAATTTAATAGATAAACTTTGAGAATATATAAAGACAAGAGAGATAAAAAGAAATTTGTTGCAATTTGTGTAACTTTAAAATCTTTTTGCATTCAAAATTCGAATAAAAAATTATGAATTTACGCAACTGCAATGAATTTTTTTCTTATTTCTCTTGAATATTTTTATATATTAACAAAGTTTATCTATTAAAATCTAAAATATATTAGAAATATAGTAGAAAATTAGAAAATTATTACATTTTATATAGAAATAAAAACTTATACAATATTCTATTATCTAAGTTGCATTATTTTTAAGTAGCATTGTTTTAGTTACTGTCAAAAGCAATAATATTAATAAATTATACATATGTTTGAATTTCTTAGAATTAATATTTATAGTCGATTAATTGCACTTTTTGAGATTTATAATAGAACAGTAAATTGAACAATTTTTCAAATAAAAAATTGCTTAATTTACTGTTTTGTTATAAATCTTAACAAGATTATAATCTTTGGTATAAATATTGCACACAAATCTAAATATTTAAATCTTACAAAACTATTAAAAAGTGTTACAAATGTCTTCTTACACAAAGTTGCACGTATATTGGAACATTTGATGCATATTTTTTCATATGTATATTTTCGGAATTTTATAACATTTTTGCAACATTACTGGAACATTTCGGAGTAATATTGATATTGCATGTTTCTGAAACGTCTCTGCAATATTACATTGCAACTCATAATATTGTAACGTTACAGCAATGTTGCTGAAAGCTTCTGTGCTGTATGGGAAGTATTATAAAAGATATTTACATATATATATTAATAAACATAAATAAATTAAAAAATAGTAAAAAATAATAAATGATAAATATATATATATATATATATATATATATATATATATATAAAAAATGTATAAAGCAAAATGTTATTATTTTTAATTTTTTAAGAAATTGTTGCATATCTTTGAATTGTTAAAGAAGACATTGACAGTTTTTCTTTATAAACGGTAGATTTTTTAAATAAATAAAAAGTGTGTATAATAATAATGCATTTCTTACGAAAAATTTATATTTCAGATTTATCTTATAAAACGTTCAATTGATGAACGCCGTGCATTATCCCGTAATATTGGGACTGTAATGCGTAAATATATGTCCCAAGATGTTATCAAAAATTATACCGCTATCAAACAAGTAGCCGGTAAAAAGGTTTTGAAAGAAACAGAATTTCATAAATGTTTAGAAGGTGTGTTTATTACAATTATAATTTTTTAATATAATAATTTTGGAAATTAATGTTTATATTTATAAATATTTGTTATCTTTGTACATTAGATGCTGTATTATCGCAATTTAAAAAAAGTAAGCAAATTATATTAGATGAAAAATAATTTAAAGGAGCTGTACAGAGCGTGTTAAATATAAAGGATTGGAATGGGAAACGGACGGAACGTCGGAAAAATGAAAATTTAAACAATAACATAGAAAAGCAAAATGAAGAGCAAAATAAAGAGCAAACCCAGAGAACATTATGACGTCTTAAAGACGTCTAAAAGACGTCTTATATTTCTATAAGACGTCTTATAAAACTATCAGAAAGACGTCTTTTAGACGTCTTTAAGACGTCTTATGACCCGATTTAAGACGTTTTTAAGACGTCTAAAAGACGTCTAATTTTTTTTATTTATGACGTTTTTGAGACGTCTTATATAATAAATTATTTTAGACATCCCTGGCGAAAAAATTTCTACAAAATTCTAAAAAACTACAAAAATTTACAAAAGTGTTCCAATTCTGGCATTTTTTTGTAGTTTTTACAGAAAAATGCTAAATTTGAAACACACTTTTGTAAATTTTTGTAGTTTTTTAGAATTTTGTAGAAAATTTTTCCACCAAGGATTCCAAAAGCTAGGTTTATTATTTTTTATTTTTTATTATTTTAAACAAAATACTTTATATTTATATTTCATTATTTTTATTTTATTATTAAGATAAGTTTTTTTATAAATAAAAAATTTTATATTATATATTTCAATTTTATTTCATGTTTTCGTGATTGGAAATTACAGAATTTTACAGAGATACTGGATTCAGTCACATATTTTACAGCAACTTAAGCGCAACACTATTATCGTCCGGTTTATTAATTGTCAAAAACTGTTGTCAGAAATGTTGTCAGAAAGGTTAATTATTTCCAATAACAGCCTACACACGCGATACGTACGAGAGTTAAAAAGTTGTGTTGTATTAACGTATCCACACTCGGCTGCGTTACACAGCAAATCGGGACAAAACGTCCCAACACACACGCGATACGTGCAAGAGTTCAAAAATTGATACGGGATAAGCACGTCGATCGACTTGATCGCATTACACGGCAGATTTGGTTATGTGCGTCATTCGACGTCTTAAAAACGTCTTTCTCAGACGTCGTAAAGACGTCTAAATGGCGTCTCAAAGAATATGTCTTAAAAAGACGTATTTTAGACGTCTTAAGAGAGACGTCTAAAATAAGACGATTTTAAGACGTCATAAAGACGTCTTTTAATAAAGTCTCAAAGACGTCTCTTTTAAGACGTCTTAAAGATGTCTTTTAGACATGCGTGTTGTCTGGGAAATAATGATAATAATACCTCTGAAGAGGAAAAAAATATTAATTATGAATAAAAAAAACAATTACAATGTCATGTAATATTTTCATAGTATTTAAATATTAAAATTTAATTATAAATTTATAATAATATAATACATGTTTTTTTAATGTTATTAAACAGTTAATAAATGTTAATAAATATAATAAATTATATAATAAAAATAATAAATATTTTACTTAATATAATAATACATTTAAGTATATTTTACTAATAACAGAGGCACACACAAAAAAAGTAGTTAGTCCGGCGGACCAGACTAGTCAATCCTTATGTTATTTTGACCCGCTGAATCCAAATTCAAGATTAGAATTGCTAAATTAGATTCGGATTCAGCGGGTCAAAATACATAAGGATTGACTAGTCTGGTCCGCTGGACCAACTATTTTTTTGTGTGGGTTTGTATAATGTATTCATATAAGGTCCTGTGCAAATTGCCTATTACATGACCTTATCTACCCAGGTAGCAAGCCTACGTCATTTTGACGTCCCAAAATGGTCATATCTGATCATATGTCGTCAAAATGACCATTTTTTTACATGACCTAAAATTGACGTCATGATGTGACGTCATTTCGTAGTCATATTTCAGTCATGATCTGACGATTATTTTCCCAGACAGCACGCATCCAAAATCGGGACATAAAGACGTCATTAAGACGTATTTTAGACACGGTCTAAAGCAGTGTCTACAATGAGATTTAAGGCGTAAGGCATAAGCATATTATATAAGCATATTATATTTAACTTTAAGAGAACTTTTTTAAGAAAACATTTCGATATCTTGGAAATGATGTCAAAATGGTAACATTTATCAGAGACGTCTACTAAGAGCGGTCTTTAAGATATCTCATTGAAGAATTTCATTTAAGTTTCTTGAAAATGTTATCCTTTATTATTAAGGTTATGGAAAAAGATAAATTTAACAATGAAATTAATAAGTAAATAAATTAATGCTATTTATTTTTAATATGTTTTGCAAAATTTAATTGCTTTTATAAAAAATAATATAATTGCGTCAGTTTATAACATATAGGTATATGTAGACAATAACAAGTACCCATATCGATGAGTCAAATTGGCGTAGCAGCTAGAGTACAAGGTTCATAATCCTAAGGTCCCGGGTTCAAACCTACCAGCGGCAAGTAAGAATAAAATAAAATAATATAATTTAAATTTAATTAATTAATAAAAATTTGTTATAAATTTAGTATGTGCTGTTGATAAAAATAATTTTTAAAAAATGTAATTTTTATTTTATTTTATTTTTCTTTAGTTGCAGTTTAAAGATATCCGATTTAAGAAATCTTTTAGATATCAGTTTCATGATATCTTTCAAAGAACGACGCATTGGTTAACATTCTGACATTATATGTTATCTTTTAAAAGTCTCTTTATGTTATTATTTTCAGAAACAGGATATCTTTTAGAGATCTTTTTGACAACATATTGTTTACGTCATTCCATGACGTCAAAATACGGTACATTTCATCACGTCAGGAATTTGTGACATTCGACCGTCATTTTAACGTCATAAGGGCGTCATTTCGTGACGTCAAGAATAGTCAGTAAATGACCATTTTGGGACGTCAAAATGACGTGAGCTTGCTACCTGGGTATTTTCCTTACAAGTACCTTATACATTTTCCTATTCATGACCTTATATATTTTTCCTTATAAGTACCTTGTACATTTTCCTACCCATGACCTTATATATTTTCTTTGTAAGTACCTTGTACATTTTTCTATCCATGACCTTATATATTTTCCTTATAGGCACCTTGTACATTTTCCTATCCATGACCTTATATACTTTCCTTATAAAGACCTTGCAGGGAAACAGCATTACATGCTTACTCGGATCCCGGTAAGGCAATAGTATCAGGTCCTAACAACTAAATCAGGCCAACATTATAGGGACCTTATCGGGACCTTATTTTAATTTCTAGTCGGGTATTCTTGCACGTTCTTACTCGAACTCATCGCACGCTCTCGCTCCCACCCGTTACATACATATTCTCGCACGCTCTCTCACTCGTACTTATCGTACGCTCGCACTCTCACACATCGCGTACGTATTCTCATGCGCTCTTGCTTCCATCCGTACGCCGCCATGTTTACGCGCTCTTGCTCTCACTCATCGCTTGCTCGCTTGCAATATTTTTATTAAGGAAAAAGGTATATGAAATAAAGAAAAAATAAGGAACATGAGTTTTACAAATATTTATTTTTTGATGTTTAATTTATACATATAAAGCGGTGTAATAATTTTTCTTACATACTAAATGTTAAAGCTCGCAATCGACGAGCCGACGTTTATCAAAGGTGCGTATCGCATTAGGTACTTAATCAGGTTTCGTTATGGTGGACGCAATATTCGAAAACCACGTAAACTGTATATCGACATTACCGACGATTTTAAGTAGTCGATCGAACATTAAATCGATACAACTGTCCAGATCGAACATACGGCGTACCATCGATTCAGTCATTATCATGCATACGTTTTGAGATTCTAAACGTATGAAGTTAACGTCGTTGATCACACAAATTCTAGCCGTTAGCGGTTCAACGCTTATGAAGTTGTATGCGTCTTTGTAATTAGTCTGAAGAAGATTCAGAACGTTTGATCGCTGTTTGTAGAGTCCCTTTTATGTTTCGAAAGACATCACTAACTCGTTTCCTCGATGATCTCCTACGACAATCTCCATGTAACTTGGTGGACCAACATTAATGCCAATCTCTTTGTACCCTGTACTTGTTAGCACGTATCGCCTGCTTAGTACGCAAACCGCGCGACGCACCGACTTACTGTACCGAAGTACTGTAGAAAAAGATAATAATAATATAAAAGTAATAATATAAATGTTGAAAAATAAAAAGAATTCACAAAATCATTCTTACGCGTCGCATTTCTTCTCGCACGACATAGTATCGTAGCAACGCTTCGCACCACTGCTGTTTTCTTTGGTAAAGAACATTTCGTTTGAACTATCAATGCAATACAGATCGTAGGAGAAAAATGGTTCGACTTACGAGTTATGATAGAAAGGAAATTTTTTCGAAGAGAGGGAGACATTTCTTTCAAGAGAAGGAGAATTTTTTCAAAGAGTGGGGGAAACAAATGCGACGTTAAAATTTACTCCCTCCCTTCCAGGAAATAATCTCGAACGTGTCGTAACACGTTCCGATTCAAACGTCAAAAGAACGTTAAAAAAACCTCAAAGAACGTGAAATAACGTAAATGAGTATACAAGAACATTAAAAAACGTAACGTTCTTTTACTTACAACGCTAATTAAAATTAACGTTGTAAGTGTAAAAGAACGTTAAAAACGTCAGAAGAACGTGAACAAACGTGAACGAACGTGAAACGAACATGAACGAACGTAAAACAAACGTGAAACAAACGTACAAAAACGTTGAAGAACGCTAAAAACGTAAAAAACGTTTTCAAAAAAATGTGAAAAAACATTAAAAATAACGTAAACAGATTGCAAGGATGGGTATAATTAAAAAAACGATATATTTATAAAGAGTTTGTTTATTCATGACAATGCCACCAATTAAATGTTTTAAATACATTTTGTAAAGCACAATTTGCCACATGTTGTGTACAATGTAAAGTACACAACGTAATATCCATCTCGTTTAAAGATCCTATATCTTCGTAGTGTGCCTCGATATTTTCAATGTATTTGTCTTCTCTCGCGTCATCCTGGAGTAAATTCTGCAACCATTTTCGATTATCGTGTTCTTTTACGTATACGACAGGAGGTGTTTTGTTTGTCATTAGCGTCGTTGTAATCAATTTCTTAGCCATGCCGTATGAAATGATTCCATCGTTTCATTGTAATCCGTGATGATGCGTAAGCAACCACGATGCCTGGCGCTTGTTCGCGTTGTTGAGTCGCTTCCATGGCAAGGGATTTCGAAAAATGTAGTGGGTGAGTTCAAATCCATCTCTGAGAGCGGCAAACTCCTTAACAATAAACTTTCCTCCAACGAAAAAACCTTACAGGTCCACGAACGTTGGTAAGGACATGACGACGTCTTTGTATGGGTAATCGAGAAGCTCAGTTTTCGACGCATCGTAGGTTTATATATCGTCTCCAAATTGATTTTGAAAGAAAAGTATGGCAGCGTACTTAGATTACTTTGCGCACAACGTTGGTCAACGGGTTGTACTGAACACAATCGTGTATGATGAGACAGTACGCCGTGATACTTGCGGGCAAGTTTTCTTTGCATTCAAACTCTAAGCGCATATCCACGGTTGCGCTCTTGACCGATTCATTTTGTCGAAAACAATCAATAATCACGAATGAACCTCTATGCCGAAAATTCGCGACAGTTTGATTCGGCTCGAGATAATCGTGTGCGTAATAGGTTTTACAGAAACGTACGTACGTGTCGTAGACAATCGACCATCTGTTTTTATCGAAATCCAGATTCATATCATCGTACGGATAACATTCCGAGTTTAGATACAGTTTTATTTATTTGTCAGTTTGCAATGATCGAATCGACTCGAGTCCTCGAGCATGACGTTCTTCCGACCAACCTGCAGAGTAAAGACGACGTACCGCGACTTCTCAAACTGAGTAGTGGTCTTGATGGCCCGCGATGTTTGGTTGTGCGCTGCAATAGCGAAAACTCATACAGATACCACGAACGAAAAGCCATGCTCAGGTATCGCCCGCTTTCCAGAACATGCAGCATCGACAGTTTACTTATCTCGTTCAGCAGCACGTGCGGCATTCGCCACTGAATTTTGAACAATTCAATTTCCGGTTCCCGCGCTGGATCACCAAAACTATGCAATTATTGTCGTTGTGCGCGCGTATCAAGATCAACTCATGACGAGCGTTGAACACCACGCATTTGAAATCTTCGCAAAATCCCAGTAGCATGTTGAGCGGTACGCAAAAATTAAAGTATCCGTTCGGAGAATCCTACGGATTCTAACCAGCGTTATTCGCGATTCTGGTTCTGTTGGATGACATGGTTATATAATTCTTGAGCGTGCTGGTTATTCCAACGTTTCTGTTTTATGCCTTTTCCATACTTGTACGTGGCGAGGTACAGTCCTCGTCCGCCTCTGTACGGGGCAAGATACATCCTGCGATCTTTCATCGTGCTATTGTGACGTTATATCTTCTCGAGCTGACATCGTGCAACTTTGTTGTCGTCCACCACCTTTGCCATGTCGACCGCTTCACCTATTAATGATCCGAGCACGCCCAGTATCAATAAAATCGGTAATGCGCCGCCTCGTTTTGTTGCGGAAAGTATACGTTTTTCTTTCATCGTCGTCTTCTTCTTCACATCCATACCGATCTTTATCTTAGCTTTCATGGCTGCCCAGACGACAACAGCGGCGGCTCTATCTCCGAGAGCCGAGTCTTTCGTGATTACACGTCCTAGCACTTTATCAGCAAGCATCTTGTCCGCTGCGTGTCTTCCGATTCTTCCTTCAAGAATACGCAATGTCGTGTTCGCGGGACGCTGCGTCCAGTGGATTTATACCCCGATCGCCTCTGGCTAATTGTTTCTGCAGTCGCTTTTATCGCGCGATTCAGCAGATGACCGTCGCTTTTTACCGATTCGTTCATCGTGAAAGCTGACATTTGCTACAAATCTTCATTAACAATGCGGGGCCGTCCTCTGCCACGATTGATTGTAATGCTCGTAGCAGCAACGATAGCTTCGAACCTCCTGATCCATTTTTATATATTCCGGAAGCTTGTCCCACAAGTGTTCGATATAGTTGCCGCACTCACGTAACAGAACGATCTTTGGCATGAATTGTAACTGCTCTGTGCTTCAATCGAGAATATCGGAGGGATGCAATTGTACGAGGTACATATTTGATACTGAGCAATGCGCGATTTCGCACGTTTCTAAATAGGGCATTCGATCATGCTCCGCAACCATATTCTAAAAACATAAAATTTGTGTGACAACCGTTGACGATTTGCGTTACAAAGTACGACAATAAACTGCAACTGATGGGGGAAAAGCGTAAGCATGCATGGTGTTACCGAATACTATACGCGCTATCATTTGCGGTCCGTCGAATTGCGGTAAAACTAATATACTCATAAGCTTGCTGGAAGGTCCGCACGGCGTACGTTTCGAGAACGTGTACATGTACTCAAAATCGTTACAATAACTGAAATATCGATATTTGGAGAATTTGTTTACGTCGATCGACGGGATTGGTTACTTTACATTCTCTAACAGTGACGTCATTCTACCAAGTGAGGCGTGTCCGAACTCGATCTTTGTTTTCGACGACGTTGCCTGTGACAAGCAAGATACCATAAGAGAATACTTTTCAATGGGTCGACACTCGAATGTTGATTGCCTTCGTCTCTGTCAGTCATATGCGAGAATACTCAAACATCTTATATGCGACAACGCAAACTTGCTGATTTTGTTTAAGCAGGATGGTACCAATTTGAAGCATGTGTACAACGATCATCCCGGGAAAAAATATTCATATCTCTTCATAAATGATCATATATATTTGGTCACGTCTGGTCATATATGAAAATTGGCCAGATATGATAAAAAATGATTCGATAATATTATATATGTTCATGTTTGATCAGGTACGATCAGGCACAAACAGACATATTCGTATTAAAAATATCCATCCATACATAATTCAATCTAGCCATATATAATTTGATGACCTCCAACATTATCATATTAATTTATACAAATTTTGATATAATTACATATAATTGCGTGTAGTAATTTATCACTATCAAGAAAAAATATCTCTTATATGCTTTTATATGCTCATATAAGAAGTAATATTATGTGCTCATGTATGAATTTTGTCTGCAAAAACTCATATATGATCATATATGATTATCTGTCATATATTTGAGCGTATATATTTAAATAAGTTTATATTTGAAGGTATAGTATTGTGATCTGATTATATATAATTCTATAAGTATATAATTATACAAATAAGTATATAATTATACAAAATTTTATTTTTATATTTTCTCAATTTTCGGAAGCTCTCTCTGAATTGCGAAGGCCCACGAACTCTCTTCGTATAACAAAAACAATATATACTACACTTTGCTGCTAGTGAAGTACTAACTGCTAGAAGTAAACCGTGAGTGATGGTTTTCTTTTATAACCCTTTTGGAGTAAATTTTCTCACGAGAAAAAGAAGCGCCGTGCCTTCGCCTAGTGGCCATTTTGCGAACTACTCGCGGCTGTATATATTTAAACAAGCTATTTTGAGATATAGTATTGGACCTGATCATATATAACTCTATATGACTATATAAGTTTGTATTTGATTATATATTTTCAGTTAAAATTATAATGCTTTTGCTAAATGACATTCTTAATATATTTGTCTATATGAACAATATATAATATTTATTAAATATATATGTATGTAATATACGTATATATATACATATGGTTGTAAAAAAGAAAATTAAACGTTAAATTATTGACAATTGGATTTGTTCATAATTATTAAGATATAAAAGATTTTTAAACATTAAATGTTGCATAGTAAAAATATATTACATAATAAATTATTTATTTTTGTAACATTTTAATTTTATTATTTAAAAACCTTAAAGTTTAAAAAATTGTAATGGTCATGTATAATCATATATGAACATATATATTTGGATCTATTTATAAGCACGGACCAGTTATGGATAGACCTAGTATATATGTTCATATATGATTATATTTGATCATATAAATGCTTCCACATGATCACATATGATAATATACAAGAACATTAGACCATATATGGCTATATAAGACCACTTAAATAGGATTTACAAAAATGATTTAATCATATATTCTCATATATGGCCGTATGAAGTATATATGTTTATAATGTATCACATTTTTTTGTATTCATCCCAATTGATCATATATAGAGATAGATAATCACATATGAATATATATGCTGCATAAGTGGACATGTAAAACTAATTATATTGTTCATATTTCATTCACATATGTTCATATACTATTAAATATAAAAATTTATTCCCAGATACGGTGGCATATTTAACTACATGTATCATTATGTCTGATCATATATGAACTAATATGACACATTTTGTGCCATGTTAAATGTGCAATTTGATCATGTATGGCGATAAATAACGACATATGAATGTATATGCTCCATATATGGACATGTAAAATTTATACTGTTCATAATTTATTTATATATGTTCATATACTATTTGATATGAATATTTATTCTCCGGCACAATGTCATATCTGAATACATGTATCATTATGTCCGATCATATATGAACTAATATGATCACATTTTGTGCCATGTTAAATGTGCAATCTGATCATTTATGGCGATAAATAATCATATATGAATATATATGCTCCATATATGGACATGTAAAATTTATATATGTTTATATCTCATTTATATATGTTCGTATCTCATTTATATATGTACATATAGTATCAGAAATGAATATTTTTTCCCGGGATGTGAACACCGACATGTCGTACGATTTCAGTGAATTATGTTGCAATTGTTGGCAACGGGATTTCTAGTGATAGACAAGGACAGTGCGCTTACGGACTATACAGAAGAGGATTTAACAAGTTTGAGATGTCACGGAGCGGTTAGTCGTTATCGATAACGTTGGACGTTAACGTTGGACGAACGTCAAAATGGTCGGAAACAATGATACGCGCGAGCGTGAGAAAATCACGAGAGAGAAAACTAGTGAATCGATTCACAAGAAACATCGCGCCTTGAAAACTGGTAGGATCGAGGAGGATATCGCGACCAAGAGACACTTTGAACCGCTGCAAAAAATCGTTGACAATTCCGGTGTGCGCGCGATAAAAAACGTGCCGCGCAACAATGACATAGATATCGAAACATCGTTCGCCCAGAAAGACGTTACAGAGTAAGATAAAGAGAAAACGAAAAAACACCTCGACAGACTCCGCGTTAAGGGGTTACATATACCCAGAGACGTAAAAAATAGGCCTTTTTCTCGATTTTTTTTTTTTTTTGAAACCTAATGTATGTGATTAGTCCTAGTTTTCTTTACTTTAAAATACATTCTTAGAACACGTTTCAGAATAAATTTGAACTGAAAATATTTAAAAATGGCGGAGATATTGTCCTCGTCACAAGACCTTGTTGAAAAAAGATGCTTTGCGGTGCCAATTGCAGCTCGTACAAAACTTATCTGAAACAGACCAACCTAGAATTTTCTTAAACTGAATGATGTTATCTAGTATTTATCGTAGCCGATTTTTAAAATATCGATTTTTGGCAAAATGGCGGCCGTTTAAAAAAAAACGATTTTTTAGAATAAAAATCGGTCGTTTTTTCAACTTTGAAAAAAAAGTAAGGGCTCTAAAAAAAAAACCGCCACGATAAACACTGCCTTTTTTTGTGTAGATTAAGCCCTCCAAATTTCAAGTAAATCGGTCCAGCCGTTTTCGAGATATTTTTGGCACGCGTTTTGAAAACATGGTTTCGAGAAAAACGCGTTTAAAGTTTGACATTCGGTTAAAACGTAGATAACTTTTTTTCAAACTTACATGGAGTCATCCACTCCAGGGCCATACAGTGAACCCTCCTCAGATATAGCGGCATCAAAGGCTTCGATTTTAGCTTGCCGGCGTAATATTTTTGCCTAAGCTACCTACTGTGAAGGATTAGAAGGCGCCCATCGCGCCCCAGCGTCGTTGAATGCGCTTGGACCTTTTTCACTATATCTCCGACAATTTTCAAGGAATTACTTTGAAACTTGCAGGGAATATTCTGAAGACCTTATACTTTACGAATATGCAAAAAACAAAAAATGCATTTTCTCAAAATTTCTGGGTGTATGTAACCCCTTAAGCATATCGCACAAATCGATGCGGTATACGCCAAACGACGCGATAGAATTGCCAACGATGAATCTGCCAGCGATGGATTTGTCAGCGATAACGTCCACGCCGTATACGGTAGCTGTAAAACCAACGGTACCAAAATCGCTCGAGAACGATAATGTTTTCGAAACCACAAATTATTCATTCGAGGCGACTGTTCGAAATCGCCTGCAAACGCCAGGGAGTCGAAAAGCGTTGTCGAGCAGCACTTGAGTCCGTTGGGTCAAGAGTACATAGCAGATTTTTTCGGCGGTAGCGATGAAAAAGAAAAAATGATTGATATCGTGTACGATATTTATTTGGACAAAAATGGAATGATGCTAGGCAATAAAAAGTTTGACGTAGACAGTAGCGATCATATAATTGTAGATGGTATGCGATACGTTGACACTCTCGGTCTCTATGAGCTGATATTCAAGAGATATTCTGATGATTCCGTCTACACTGAAAACGATAAACGAAAGTATAAGGGCATATTGTTGGCTATAAACGCGCATAAACGCAATCACGTTACACACGGTCGATTATTGAGCAACAAGGGATACAAGTATAAATATGTAATTGCACCATTATTTAAAGACGAATTTAAAATCGGAAAAGGATTACCCCGCGCTATAATGCTAAATGACAACGCGATCGATTATGTGCACTGGAACGATCCCAATGACCTGGTGGATTGTCTGCGATTGCTCGAAACCGAGTCGGTCACAACGCTCACGACAACGAAATGCTATCCATCATCGAGGAACTTGGCGAGGCTAGTGTTATTATAAATTAACTCACACATCGTTGAAACAAATCAGTCGACGAAACGAATCAGTTGAACGAATCGACGTCACTCGCATCGTATCGAAGTCGGAAACAGCGACAATGAACAACGAACGGCGAAGAGACGATTACGAACGTCTAACAAACAACTTCGATTGGTTCATGAATCAACAATGGACGGTTCAGGCACGGACGTCTAATGGCTATCAAATGGCACAGGATCGCTATCGAACGACTCATTAAAAGTTGTCGAATAGTTATCGAACGGCCATGAATCAAGCCAGAAACAGTTACGAACGCCTATCTAATTGATCGGTACCGAAAGACAAAGAACGGTTATTGAAAAATGACGATAGAAAAAATAAAAAATAACGTTTAAAAACGAAATAAATCGCAGTATAATTATACTCGTCGTACGCGTTATTACGCGATTGATAGTTGTGCGTGAAACTACCAAAATCCAATGTTAGTTCCGAAAGGCAGCGACTCGTCGAGGAACTGCACGCTCCGGCAAGAAGAAATTTTCCACGAAGACGCGTCAATTCAAGGATACGACGATCTATGGCAGTATCGTCGAGATGATTCCGTACTCACGTTTCAACAGAGGTTACCACTACATTCTCACCGTCATCGATGTGTTGAGTAAGCATGCGTGGGCCGCGCCGCTCAAGAGCAAAGGGCGGAAGCGAGACGGCTGACCCTATCTCTGAAATAATTCGAGAGAGCGGAAGACGTCCGAGAAATTTACAGACCGATATGGGGAAGGAGTTTTACAACGCCAATGTGCAGAAAGTATTGAAGAAATACAACATTAATCATTATTCCACGTACTCAATAATGAAGGCGTCGGTCGTCGAATGCTTTAACCGCACGCTGAAAAATGACATGTGGAAAATGTTTACATTCAACGGCAATTACAAGTGGATTGACCTGATACTGCGTTTCGTGTCGAATTACAATACTCGGAAACACCGAACGATCGGTATGTATCTAGTCAACGTAACGGCTGCTGTGGCCGAAAGACTTTTGGATACGGTGTACAGCTCGATAAAGATTGCGGCGAAATTTAAAATAGATGATTCGGTACGCGTGAGCAAGTACAAGACAGTCTTTGAAAAGGGTTACACGCCGAATTGGACAACCGAGGTGTTTAAAATTATTATAGTACAGCGCACTAATCTCGTAACTTACCTACTCGAGGACTATCGAGAAAAATCTATAGCCGGAGCTTCTACAAGCACGAGTTGCACCGCGCAACTCACTTTGACGTATTTCTGGTGGAGAAAGTATTGCGCAGGAAGGGAGACAAGGTCTACGTAAAGTGATTGGAATTCGATGGATCGCACAATTTATGGATTGCCAAGAAGAATGTAATTTGATTCATACAAAAAAGTTTTTTCATTATAAACATATAAAAGTACAATGTAAACATATAAAGATAAAATACATTTTTTTATGATACACACATGAAGTTTTTTTTATTATGCTTCCATCATCCTTAATAAATTGTTCTTATTAATTCATACACTTAATGTAAAATACATACTATAAGATGTATAAAATATAATCAATCTTAATTCTATGTTCTTAGTATTAATTTTTTAATAGAAAATAAAACATAAAATGCATACTATGAAATACAAATTACAAAACATAAAAAATTTGCAAAACTACATAAAACGTAAAATATAAACATGTAAAATAAATGTAAAAGGTAAATTATATGAAGCGCAATATTTAAAAGTATAAAATACGTGTAAAATGTAAAATGTAAAATATATAAATTATAAAATATATGAAACGTAAAATGTAAAGTTAGCAAATATATGTAGAATATAAACTACATAGTGTAAACTATACGATACGCAAAATGTAAAAGTACAATATTGTAAAGATATCCGCCAATGTTCCCACGGCAACGTCTCTGTCGATTGAGTACGAGATATCATTTGTCGTCGTACGAACTTAGGGCAATTTTCGTTTCGGACACCGTGTATACTTTGTGCAGCTTGGACCGTATACACTGACTGTATACATAGACTGACTGATAACGCGTCATTTCTTCGTGGAGACAGCGGGTGTAATCATCGAACGTAATAGTACGCGCCACTTTACGCCTTTTGCTTTTTTAGTGTCTTTTTTCCATTCACCTTCAACGCATACATCTTTGCCCTGAGTCCAACGAACTCGGTCATTATCGCACCATTGTTCTCATTTTTCATTAGACCCGGCACTTTTTTATTTTCGGGAGGCATACCGTATGCGTTATCAACTGGATAATCGCTCGTGTCAAATCTAGTGATATCGTGTTTCATCGTTTTGTAAATATTCTCGCACTCGACGTGGTATACGAGACTGTCGGTGTTGGTATACATAACTTTACATATTCTATAAATAAATAAATAAATCATAATAATATAAAAATTACAATATTAATATTTGTTTATTTGTGCCCTGCGTCCAATGCCCTACGTTATATCTGTGTCAAAACTGTCAAAATTGCGTTTTATATTAATTCAGCAAACTGGAACTTCAAGGAATTTAGACACTTGCACTTGCGTCGCGATAATGCGTGCGTCCTTCGCAGAGATCAAATAATTGTAAACATAGCAGACTGCAGTCGATTTATATTTTTGATTAAAAGAATGATTAAAAGAACGCACCCGTATTCCCGGGAAAAAATACCTGTTATATGCTCTTATATGCTCATATAAGAAGTAATATTATGTGCTCATATATGAATTTTGTCCGCAAAAACTCATATATGGTCATATATGATTATCTGTCATATTTGAGCATATATATTTAAATAAGTTTATATTTGGAGGTATAGTATTGTGATTATATATAACTCTATAAGTTTGTATATAATTATACAAAATTTTATTTTTATTTTTTCTCAATTTTCGGAAGCTCTCTGAATTGCGAAGGCCCACGAACTCTCTTCGTATAACAAAAACAATATATATTACACTTTGCTGCTAGTGAAGTACTAACTGCTAGATAAGCCGTAAATTGTAATTTTAAGTAATTATTATTTTATTATGCAAGTTAGATTATAAGAAAGCTCTTTTGTATTAAAGCAAATTATTCGGTTTAGCGGCACCAAATTATTGTAATAAAATTTGTATTAAAATATTTGTAATATTTGAACAAATAATTATTTGTAAAAGTGGATGTTTCAGTTCGTATGAACATCCATTTTCATAGTTGGCGCATTTTCTTCATATCATAATTTTTGTAAAAAAAATGAATTTTTTGTTCTTTTTGGGAGGAAAAACAATTTTATTAAGATTTCCTTTGTAGTGCACATTTATAATGCTAAATAAAAATTATTTTGTACAAAACTAGATTTTTGAAGGCGTTTCATGCGCGCGTATACTTGGCGCTTTTTTATATCTTTTTTAAAAAAGGTAATTTTGTTGGGATTTCACTCATTTTGTAGTACCAGATATCTCTCTCTCATTTCTTTTTATAATATATATGAAGGTCTTCAAGACAATTTTAAAGTCTATATCTAATTAAAGATTGAGACTTAGATTTAATTCAAATAACAAAACAAAATTATATTGGTTTTATTCTTTATCTGTAATATTCACATGTTTATTTCATTAATTATTAATTATTTTTATAAATAATTAAACGCGATGCGTGTAAGGTCTAATACACATATATAAACGGAGCATAAACTTACTAACTATATTATTTGGAGTATATCTGTTTTTCACATGCTTTCACATGGAAAAAGGTACTCTGCAATAATATATAGTTAGTATGTCTAAATATTTTTATCCGCTTGTATATGTATATGTATATAACTTTGTTTTTTTTTGTTGCGACAATACGAAAATTAACATTTTCTCAAGTTTACTCTATTGCTTATAATATAAGGTTTTTAACAAACAAAAAAAACGCGACAAAAAGTTTAATATTCTCTCACATACTCAAACAAATAGAAATGCCTAGATATATTAACTGCACTATTTCAGATTGATATTACCTTTTTCACATACTTCCACATTGAAAAAAATTACGTATTCGAATTAGTACAGTTAGTATGTCTATCATTTCTATCCGCTTGTGTATATGTATTAAAATTATGTATATTATCTTTCTCTTCCATATTGAAAATGTCTACTTGTATGTATGCGTATCATTGTTTTTTTTGTTGCGACACGCGGAATATACGACCTAACATTCTCTTACTCTTTTATTATAAATAACCTAATAAACATTTCTTTTAGACATCAAATAATGCGATGCAATTGAAGTCTAATATTCTGTCACATAAAAATTGTCCAGACATATTGGTTGTACTGTCTCATGTATCCCAACATAAGCATAGTAAAACCTTAAAGACATACATGCACGCACGCACGCATATAAATTTGGAGATACGTCTTTTCTTTACCTTTTTTCAAAGAAAGGTAATTCTGTGCGGATATTATATATTTTGTGGTGTTAGGCAACTTAAATCCATAAAACTATGATTAACTTACTACGACATATTTAAACAAAACATTAATTAATTAAATTTTAATTAATTAATTATTCCGAAGACATCTAATAATACTAGTGCTAATTCCAAGTTTGTATCACCAATCATTCTCGAAATTTGCATTTTTTAAATTTAAATAATTAATAATTAATTAAATTTTAATTAAGTAATTAATCTGAAAACATATGATAATACTAGTGCTTATTCCAAGGTTGTATCTCCAACCGTTCTCGAGATATACATGATACAAGCTTTAATTAATTAATTACATAATTAATTAATTAATTAATTAATTAATTAATGCGAAGACATCCGATAATACTAGTGCTTATCCCAAATTCGTATCCCCAATCGTTCTCGAGATACACATGCTACAAAGTTTAATTAATTAATTAATTAATTAATTATAGATAAGCATAAAGACTCTAAAGTGTTCCAATAACACCACTGCTTAGCCCAAGTTCGCATCTCCAACCGTTCTCGAGATTTGCATGTTTAAAATTTAATTAATTAATTAATAATTAATTAAATTTTAATTAAGTAATTAATCCGAAAACATCTGATAATACTAATGCTTATCTCAAGTTCGTATCTCCAACCGTTCTCGAGATGTACATAATACAAGATTTAATTAATTGATTAATTACTTATTTATTTAATTAATTAATTAATTCGAAGACATCTAATTATACTAATACTTATCCCAAGTTTGTATCTCCAACCGTTCTCGAGATATACACGTTACAAGATTTAATTAATTAATTAATTAATTAATTCGAAGACATCTGATAATACTAATACTTATCCCAAGTTTGTATCTCCAACCGTTCTCGAGATATACACGTTACAAGGTTTAATTAATTAATTATTTATTTATATAATTAACTAATTAATTCGAAGACATCTGATAATACTAATATTTATCCCAAGTTTGTATTTCCAACCGTTCTCGAGATATACATAAATACAAGGTTTAATTAATTAATTAATTAATTATTTCGAAGACATCTGATAATACTTAGTATTACTGCTTAGAACTACTAGACTTATCCCAAATTTGTATCTCCAACCGTTCTTGAAATATACACGTTACAAGGTTTAATTAATTAATTATTTAATTAATTAATTATTTCGAAGACCTCTGATAATCCTAGTGCTTATCTTAAGATAATATCTCTAACCGTTCTCGAGATATATATGGGTCAGGTTTAAACATCTGATCATACAGCCATCTGATGGTAATAAAAGTAAAAGTACAAATCCCCACCACTTAGCCGGGCGACGATGATAATAATAATAATAACGACTACGACGTTTCTCAATCAAATTTATTCTTGGGCGAAAAATTTTAATCGCGATATCTCCGCTCGTAAGTCACGTAGCAGAAAATTAAAAAAACTTTTATTATATAAATTGGGTACGAGCTATCTATTAACCCTATTGAGAAATCCATCGGTTCAGTCATTATTGAGATCCGATAATTACGGTCTTCTCGCAAACGACGTCTCCCGTAAAAGAAGCACGGTAGTGCCTCGCTGCGCGTACACTTGGCGCGAGGCACTACCGTGCCTTTTGATATGAACATATATACTTTCTATTCATAAGCACAAACCACTTATGGATAGACCTAGCATATCGTATATGTTCATATATGATTATATTTGATTATATAAATGCTTTCACATGATCACATATAATAATATACAAGAACGTTAGACCATATATGGTTATATAAGACCATACTTAAGGGGGGCAAGTCATGTAAATCGAAATTTTTTAGCAATTTTTTTTCTTGCTTAAATTTATAGGAAATTTTCCGTAGAATATGAAAAAAAATAGTAGAAACCGATTTGAGAGTTCCTTCTATGTTATTTTCGTCAAAAAGTGAACGGTCGAATTGGGCGGAGCACTCATGTAGATGAGTCGGAAACTCAGTCTTTCGATCCCTCTGTAATAAATGTTAACCTGGCTGTGTTAGAATAATGTTCGAAAAACAGGAAGATCTGCTCTATGGCCCTGGAATCGCAGATTAGCAAAAAACTGCAATAAGTTAAAATAATTACGATTTTTTCATGATTTTGTTACTCGAACTTCAAACGCGTTTTTCTCCAAACTACTTTTTTAAAATTGGCGTGCAAGATAACTCAAAAACTATTCATTCGATTGAGTTCTCCTTGTGCATACATTTAAATAAATACTTTCCTCATAAATTGAACCTTTATTTGTAATTGTATTGTTTAAATAAATTATTTTTATTGCATAATTAACACAAAAATTTTTCGTAAAAATCAATACTTTTTTTTCTACGTGTTGCCATTTTTACAATTTTGCATTATTTTCTTTAACAATAGGTTCAATTGATAACGCAAACCGTACAAAAAAGAAATCTATTTGGTTTTTTTGTTTCAGATGAATACAAATAGCGCTACATTGCACGCCGACAAGTGACTTCAACGTCGACGCATTAGATTTACATTATTATTATTTATAAAATACATATTATTTTTCTGTCAAAAAATATTTTTTTAGTAGTTCAATATTACAATAACATACCCTGAAAATTTCAAAAGAATTGGTTGTATAATTTTCTCAAACAAAATTCCAAAAAATCACTCAATTTTCGGCGCATTACATGACTTGCCTCTTAAATAGGATTTACAAAAATGATTTAATCATATATTCTCATATATAACCGTATAAGATCATTTATAATTGCACTTTTCTTTCTTATATGACGATATATAAACATATATTTGTTAATATAAACAAATAAAAAGTATTTTTTCCTGGGTTGCGTTTCTATAACCTTCAATCATTTAAACACATTTAAACATTAAACATATTTTATAAATATTCTATAAATATAATATTTTTCGACTTATGCGAAGCCATTGACAGCGTGACGATTAGTGCACTGCAATTCCGTTACAAAAATACGCGAGTGATTATACCGATACGTCCTGTATTACCGGCCCGACGCGCTCCTAGGGACAGGCAATCCGCCGTACTGAGCTGTATGTAGCTGAGGCACCCTGTACAAGTTTGCGGTGTACAAATTTGCGGTGTACAGGGTGCTTCTGCGACCTACACATCATTAAGTCGGGTTGCCTATCGGGAGGCGCATGCTTTACCGGTAAGGTAATACCGGCAGGATAAGATTAAATTGCAAGTCTAGCGGGGGATGAGGCAAAAGAAATTGAATTTAACATTCTGTTACAATGTATAACTAATAATATGATAAAAATCTATATTTAATGATACAAATATCTGGCTTAACCTAATATAAATAAAATTTAATAAATATTTAAAATTATAATTATAAAACATATTAATAATTATAAAACATTTTTTTTAAATATGCCTATATAATAAATATTTGCTGTAATCAAAATTTTTTAACGCAATCCTGCACATAAAATAGTGTCTTTTGCTTAATTATAAGGAGAGTAATCTCTGACAATAAGTTACGATTTCTATTTTTTATAATTTATTTTCCAAAAATTAATACTTTAATTCGTAAGAAGGCAAATAAGTCTTGGTTCTTTTGTAGAACATGATTAGACCTGCTGGATTTAAAAGATTGTCCACTTGTTTTCATAAAAAAAAAGTCTTTCACAGAAATAATAAAAGAAATCGTAGTCTGGATGTCACTCGAAAATTTTGGAGCGCAAAATGCTGTCACTACGTTTGATTTTTTCTATTCGATATAGATAAGGATCATGTTTGTTAACTGCATTTGACTTTTAATAGACGTTATATGTTGTTTATTCAATTATTTGTCTCTGCACTCCTTGCACTTCTCGCGTCGTAGTCTCTCGATCGTTTCTGTTTGACAGACATTAGCGTGAGTCACAGAGGTTAAAACGCGTTAAAATTTAAAATATATTATAATGGAACCGGAACAAAATCATTATTCGTTTAGAGAATTAACAGACATGATTCTTATTTACGGCGAGTGTCGAAAAAATCCAAGGCAAGCAGCTGCACTTTACATCCAAAGATTTCCGGACAGACGACACCCAGACCACGGTTTTTTTCATCGTCTTCATCAACGATTAGAAACAAATGGGTAATTTTATAAATCAAGCAAGCCGATCCATGTTCCACAAAGAAACCAAGGGGCAATTGAAGCTGTTCAACAAGCTCTTGAGGCAAATCCTCATACAAGCACAAGAGCAATTGCCACAGATTTAAATATGCATCATGTTACGGTGCATAAAATAATTAAACATTCGCTGCGTTTGCATCCATTCAAACAACATACAACACACAAACTTAAACCTGGTGATATGCAACGACGTTTAAATTTTTGTGAATGGGTTATTGATCACGTAAGTTTAAATTTTCTATTCTTTTATTATTCTATAAGACCAGACATATTATACCAGATACGTCATTTATCGACTTGCATCGTCAATTTTATACTAAATTATTCAGTTTTTACAGGTAGATTTCAATGACGCTGGAAATGATATCTTTTTAAAAAATATTTTTTGGAGTAATGAAGCAGTTTTCGGAAGTGATGGATGCATAAATCGTCATAATGAACATCACTATGCACAGCACAATCCACACTGTATAAAAGAAACAAATATTCAAGGCAGGTGGACTCTAAATGTGTGGCTTGGAGTCATAGAAAATCACGTCATTGGCCCTGAATTTATCGATGGAAATGTGGATGCACAGTATTATTCACAATTTCTTCTTCACCGGCTTGATGAGCTTTTGGAAGATGTTCCACTAGCTAATAGGCTAGATATGATCTTTCAACAAGATGGACATCCCGCCCATACATCTCTTTTGGCGAGAAGAGTATTAAATCAAAAATTTCCTAGAAGATGGATCGGACTTCATGGTCCTCAGGAATGGCCACCACGTTCTCCGGATCTTACGCCTATGGACTTTTTTGTATGGGGCTTTTTAAAAAATAAAATATATCAAACTCTACCAATAAATAAAGAGGATTTAAAAAATAGAATACGCAACGCATGTGCAGAAATCACTCCTGCCATGCTGGATAGAGTAAGAGAAAATTTTATGCGCAGGGTCGCGTTATGTTTAGAAGAAGATGGTGGTTACATTGAGCATTTATTATAAGCTTATTATTATTATATTTTAATATAAAAAATGTTAACCTTGTTTTGTGTTTAAATTAAATTGTATTATTTGTTCAACGTTTATTAATTTTATTATTATGTTATTATCAATATTTATATCATTAAACATATTTTTTATCTGTATTATTAAATTATACTTGAAGAAGTGGTTACATTAAACATTTACTATAAGCATATTTTTAAATAAAAAATATTTAACTTTGTTTTATGAATTTGTTGTATTATTTGTTCAATGGTTTAATGTTTATTAATTTTATTATTACGGTATTATTAATATTTGTATTATTAAACATATCTATACTATTAAACTATTATCTTTCATCTATATTATTGAATTATATTTGAGTAAAAACCGACTTCCTCCTTGATTCACCATCGGATTTGCAATCTGAGGTTTTCTACGGAAAATGATTCCTACGAAAAATTTTTGCGTACGAAAGTGATGCTTGCGCGTTCACTGATAATGACAACTAAAAGGTATGTATCAATTAGTAAAAGTTATAGCGCCTCTTTCGTATGCGAAAATTTTTCATATAAATTCGAAAATAGAACTCAGATTGCAAGTCCGACGGTGAATGAAACAAGGGGAATCGGATTTTACTCAGAAATAGTTTACATAATATAAATAAAAAATATGTTTAATAGTATAGATATGTTTAATAATACAAATATTAATAATGTCGTAATAATTAAATTTATAAACATTAAACAATTAAAATTAATAAACATTAAACAAATGACAACAAATTTATAAAACAAAGTTAAATATTTTTTATTTAAAAATATGCTTATAATAAATGTTTAATGTAACCACTTCTTCTAAATATAATACAATTATGTGCATAAAATTTTCTCTCATTTTATTCAATGTGCAGGAGTAATTTCTGCACATCTTAGAAATTTCATTTTTTTAGAATTTTGTAATTTTTCAGCAATGTTTTATATACTTTATTTTTTAAGAAGTCCCACAAAAAGTTCATAAGTATGAATTCCAAAGAGTAATGAGCACTTCTGAAGACCATGCAGTTCGATCTCCCACTCTAATAAAATTTTTGAATTAAAATGATTCTAGCCAAAAACGAAGGGCGGGATATCCATTCTGTTGAAATATCATTTCTAGTTTATTCGCAAGTGGCACGTCTTCAAAAAGTTTATTGAAACGATGGAAAAGAAATTCTGAATAATAAACATGCATCCACATTTTCTTGAACAAATTCGAAGTCGATAATGTGAAACGCTTCTAGCCACGTATTCATAGTCCATCGGTCTTAAATATTTTTTATACGTACAGTATGGATTGCGTATATAGTAACGCAATATGTCAGATTATGCAGCTATTGATTCTAAAAAATACTTTGTCAGAGAATGTTTTTCAAAACTAAATAAATTTTTGGTATCACTGAAATCCATCTGTATAAATTGAACAATTTAATATAAAATTAATAACGCAAGAAGATAGCCGACAATATATTGCAATAAAATATTAGAAAACAAACTTACGTGTTCAATAAACCATTCACAAAAATTTAAGCATTGTGACATATTGTCAGGTATAAATTTTTGTTGTTTAAATGGATGCCAACCTATAAAATATTGTAAAAATGTAAAATTGTTTTACACTTAGAAGAAATTGGATACATGTCAAACATTTATTATATAAGCGTTTCAAGATAAAAAATATTTTTTGTTCAAATATAATATATTTATCAAATTTTATTAGATTAGATTAGATATTATTATTTAATTAGTAAATATATATTCCACATTATATTATTGAATTTTATACTATAACAAGTTATAAAATTCAATTTCTTTTGCCTCATTCCCCGCTGGACTTGCGATTTAATCTTATCCTGCCGGTATTACCTTACCGGTAAAGCATGCGCCTCCCGATAGGCAACCCGACTTAATGATGTGTAGGTCGCGGAAGCACCCTGTACAAGTTTGCGGTGTACAAGTTTGCGGTGTACAAGTTTGCGGTGTACAAGTTTGCGGTGTACAAGTTTGCGGTGTACAACTTTGCGGTTTACAAGTTTGCGGTGTACAACTTTGCGGTGTACAACTTTGCGGTGTACAAGTTTGCGGCGTACAAGTTTGCGGTGTACTACTTTGGGGTGTACAAATTTTACGTGTCCAATTGCACAGTGTACATTTTTATCGTGTTCATGTTGTAATTTTTCCAGAATTCATTTTTCCCGTATACAAAATTACTGTGTCCAAAATTCCTGTGTCGAAATAAACCATGTCCATTTGAAACGTGTACATTATTTTTTGTCCATTTACACTGTGTCCAAGTGAAGGGCACTCCTCGTAATTGCTCTCGGAAACGGTATCGCCCGTCAATGAACTGAAAAATGATTTGAACGACGGTGTTTTCTTCAACTTTTCGACACAGTCAACATATTCGTATGGAAATACACCTTTTCGTGTGAGTAAATCAAATTCTTCGTCGGATAAGTGTGAAAATTCAGAACAATTTTTAGTTTTTCTTTACCTAGAAATAATGCTAATTTTTCGAGATTGGCATTTAAAAATTTATATGAATCCATAAACCATAGCTTTGTGTGATTTTGCATGTCTAATTTATCGAGGGAGCGGTACACTTGCGCACGGTTCAAGTGACCACGGTGCATTTGCACACTGTGCATTTGGACACAAAAGAAATTTTTTTTTAAATTTACACCAGTTACCTGTACACGTAAAATTTGGCCACCAAATATTTGCACACGAAAAAATGCTCACTGTTCACTTGGACATGTAAAAGTTGCACACCATTCATTTGCACACCGCTCACTTGCACACTATTCACTTGCACACCGTTCACTTGCCCACTACTCATTTGCACACCAAAAAATGCGCATCGATCATTTGCACACGGAAAGATACACATCGATCATTTGCACACGGAAAGATGCGCAACGATTATTTGCACTCGGAAAGATGCGCACTAATCATTTGCACACGAAAAGATGCACACTGATCATTTGCACACGGAAAGATGCACACCGTTTATTTGGACACGGTGCTTTTGAACACCGTTTATTTGCACATCGCTCAGTTGCACACCGTTCAATCAAACGCATATTAAATATTCATACATTATGGCGTTAGCAATGTGCACCCTCTCCCCCCGCGCGCGCACGCACGCGCGCGCGTGCGTGCATGCGTGTGTGTGTGTGTGTGTGTGTAAAGCATTTACTGCACCACATTTGCGACTTAAATGGTATGCAATTGAACGGTGTGCAACTGAGCGGTGTGCAAATAAACGGTGTCCAAATGATCGGTGTGCATCTTTTCGTGTGCAAATCATCAGTGTGCATCTTTCCGTGTGCAAATGATCGGTGTGCATCTTTCCATGTGCAAATGATCGGTGCGCATTTCTTGGTGTACAAATGAATGGTGGGCAAGTGAACGGTGTGTAAGTGAATGGTGTACAAGTGAGCAATATGCAAATGAATGGTGTGCAACTTTTACGTGTCCAAGTGAACGGTGGACATTTTTTCGTGTGCAAATATCCGGTGGTCAAATTTTACGTGTGCATATAACTGGTGTACATTTTTAATACTCTGTATGGCCTTGGAATAGATGACTCAGTGTAAGTTAAAAAAAATTTTTAACTCAATCAAATTAGAATTTGAAACTTTAAATGCGTTTTTCTCGAAACAGTATTTTTCAAATCGGTGAGCAAGATTGCTGAAAAAGGCTCAACGTATAGCTCTGAAATTTTAAAGACTTCTTTTGCATATAATTAGGAGGTCCTTAATTGAAGGATATTTTATTTTCTTATATACTTTTTTTATTGTCAAAATAAACGCTTTTTTTTAGGTAAAAATTGAGTTTTTACAAAATGTCCGCCATTTTGTTTCCAATTAATTTTTTCAAAAATCCTTCGATCGGGGACTCGCCAAACTAATATATTTTCTAAATCTATCCGTATTTTTGTTCACAGATAATCCAGTCCCGAGAAATCTTGCTCACCGCAAGCCACCTTTCTTAAAAGGCTGTCCACGTCATTGGCTGTTATGCCCAAACAAATGAATATTTTTGCATAAAAATTTTTTTAGACATTCCTTAAAACTTACTTTATAATACATTAAAATTGTTTTAATTAAAAATATAAATAAGTCTCTGAAAAAAATTGCAAAAGCGTGCGTTTTTTTAGCCTGCTGACTGCCACTAACCACTTAATAATAAAATGTGAATCATATTCCGATAAATTATGGAAGACTATCGGTATGTACAACAAATGTTTATAATTTAACAAAAAAATAACAAAAAAATTTTGCCATGAAAATCCTAATATCATTTTCACACGGGCTGACAAAGGCAACGTAACTATCGCTATGAAAAAGGACACTTATATTAATAAAATTTCCATATTATTAGATGACCAAAACACATATATAAAAGAAAATAAGTCTCCTGTGTCTGCAATAAAAAAAAAACTCAACCCATTCCTAAAAAATTGGACACATAATAATTACATAACTAAGCGTGACTATTATAAATTGAGATCGAGTGACTCCCTTCTTCCAAAAGCTTACGGCCTCCCCAAAATCTACCAAGACAATTGTCTTTATAGGATCATTGTCTCCTTTGTAAATACAGCATTACATCCATTCGCATCGTTCCTAGAAAAGATTATATCACAAAGTATACTAGTTGCAAAAAGTCGCGTAAACAATAGCTTTGAACTTTTTAACATGCTTTCAGGTAAATCAATAGATGAATCCGACATCCTTGTCTCATTAGATGTGGTATCCTTATTCACTAACATTCTGACTGATCTTGCTATCGATGGAATCTTAAAAAGTGGTGTTTCATTGAAAGAAAGACCAACATTCCAAAAGAAAAATTTATTGCGGCAATAAAATTCATATTAACATCCACTTACTTCACCTTTAATGGTGATATTTATAAACAATTATTTGGCACTTCGTTATGCAGGATCTTGAAGAAAACGTTCTTAAATCGTTATTATTTAAGCTATCAACATATTATAGATATGT
Organism: Monomorium pharaonis; assembly: GCF_013373865.1. Taxonomy (NCBI): domain Eukaryota; kingdom Metazoa; phylum Arthropoda; class Insecta; order Hymenoptera; family Formicidae; genus Monomorium; species Monomorium pharaonis. The sequence continues at coordinate 12,776,430 of NC_050474.1, forward strand.
TGACGATATTTTTTGATCACCACGAAAGACAAGGTATTTAAGATTCTTGAAGACTTTAATAAATATCACAACCGACTGAAATTCACTATTGAATTCGAAGACAACTATACTGTCAGTTTCTTGGATTTAAAGCTGATTGTCCACAACAGAAAAATATTTCATTGACTGGTACCACAAGAAAACGTTTTTCGGTAGAACCCTTTTCTTTTTTTCTAACCACCCCTTATGTTATAAAATAGGAGTTATTTACAATCTTATTGATAAAGCTATCTTATTATCTCATTGAAGTTTTCACCAAAAAAATATTTTTTTGGTGAAACAATGCATTTGTATCCTATTGGACAATGGCTACCCCCTTGATATCATATTTAACGAAATCAATAAAAGAATTAACAAATTAATAAAAAACAAGTTAATTAATAAAACTACAGACATTACAGTGAGTCAAACAGAAGAAAAAAACGATAAGGAAAATAAAAAGTCCTTAATATTGCCTTATATAAAAAATATTTCTGATTCGATCTCCTCAAAATTAGACAAAAAAAATTTTACGATAGGTTATCGTTGTATAAATAAGTTAAATAGCATCGTTAAAGAAAGATATCAATCCAATTGCTTCAAATAATAATGTTATCTATAAGATTGAATGTGAAAATTGTAACGCTTCATATGTAGGGCAGACCAAAAGAAAATTAATGATAAGGATTAAAGAACACAAAAATAATATAAAATTATACTCTCCTAAACGTTCTGTTGTTTCTAACCACATTATACAAAATAATCACTCCTTTAATTGGGATAATATTAGTATCTTAGACAAAGAAAATAATCATCACAAAATTAGTTTCTGAAATGATACACAACGAAGAAACGATATTAATTTAATGAAAGATACGGAATTATTAGACAAAATTTATTTCGGTGTTCTTGAATCCATAAAATAATGTGTTCTCGAATATTTAACATTACTTCTCAGGTTGGGCCTTGAATAGATACAATCCGTGACTTATGTCTCTTCATAATAATAAAAGACCATACACATGAGCATTACCATATCGATAAATATTGGCAGTCAGTTAGAAACCGTAGTGAAAAGAGATACAAAGAATCACATTATCACTAATGCAAATCTCGACTATCTTCTCGAAGTTTTTTTCTCCAACTATGACTTCTGATTTATTTTTATGGTTATAATCATTTATTTGAGTGATTTGACATACGTTTTTTAAAAAAGTGAGTTTTCTTGTTTGTTTTTTAACTCTAATCTTACTAATTATTACATATACAACAAGCACGAAGATTGTATCTATTCATTTCTTTACCATCAATATAGGACTAATTGCCACATGAAATTTTTTATTTACCAATTAAAAATTGGAAGTACGATGGCACACATTCCTGCTTAAAAACATCGACTTGAATGCTGTTCTGTTCCTTTCAAGACAACATGCAATGGGTCCTACCTCGACAACTTTGACTTAACAACGATGAATCTTTGCGCTGCGTTTTACATTTAACTTAATTATGTTTTACTCCATAACTGTTTTAACATATTGACTTTATCTGATGCTTATAATTCTTCTAATGACCCCTCAAAAAATTGTTCTACAATGTTACTAAACTTCGACTAAACTTTTATGTAATCACTTCGTAACGAATGCTCTATCTAAATCACGACGGTTTCAATTGTACCATGCGTTAATTGGTATTATAATTCCTATTTTTACGCTGATGAAGGACAAGTGAGTCCGAAACGGTCCGTATTATATGAAATAAATTTATTCTTAACTCATTATACGAAATAAATTTGTTTTCAATGTTTAACTTATAACATGAGGTAGTTAAATTGTTATAAATTATCTAACAACAATAATCTGCTCGTCATTGATTTAATTTTTAATGATAATTTGCGAAAGCATATCACAAGCTTAAATATTTGTGATTTATAATTTAAGTTACAATTCGAATGCGTGGAACCGCGGTAACGATTTATTAGATGACAATGATACCCGTACTCGCGTATCATCCGGCGCGAACGGCTTATCGCAAATATGATAATGCGTCGCGATACGGTGTGTATTGTTCTTTTGATAATATTTCCATGGGGACATTGGTGCATAAACAAGTCTTAACACTATGCGCTAGTTCTTCGAGTTGCTTGGTGAATCATGACACACAATCGGGATCGCGACGAAATCGGTACGCGGATAATGCGTCGTCGTACGAGCATTGTAATATCCGATGCTGAATACCTAATGATGCTACGTGTACGTTGTCGGCTCCGTATCAGATTGCGTCTTACGTAACACGCACTCCAGGTCAGCGTAGACGACAAAGGGCGCTCGTACCCTATGGTTAATATTCCGGACGTTCAGCCATTGTCCTTTTTAATCGGCAATGTGATAGCGTAGTCGTTTATATTCCGACAGTCCATAGCGTGCGATTGCAGCCACTCACAAGATAAAAAATAGTGCAAGCATCTGTAAAGATGAAAAAAATTTTTAATTTTTGGAGAAACACGAGAGTATTAATTTTTATATAATATACATACCGATTGCAAATGTACTTTTTTTCTTTATGTTTGCTCAGATGCGAGCCCACCAGGCCGGATAGATTTTTTAGGGAGCGTCCCAGATGCGCACAGTAATAAACGGACACAGCAGGCTGAGTGAAAAGGACACACACACGGGGGGTGCAAGGGGAGCCTTAGGCCTCCCTACCGCACCCACCCCGTCGGTATGTCAAATCACTCAAATAAATGATTATAATCATAAAAATAAATCAGAAGTCATAATTGGAGAAAAAACTGTTCGAGAAGATAGTCGAGATTTGCATTAATGATAATGTGATTCTTTGTATCTCTTTTCACTATGGTTTCTAACTGACTGCCGATATTTATCGATATGTAATGCTCATGTGTATGGTCTTTTATTATTATGTAGGGGTGCCCTAGAAAGTCGTAAACCCATGTGATAAGTCCGTTTATTACTGTGTCTGTTTTGCACTGTGTCCGTTTCGCACTGTGTCCATTTCGTACTGTGTCCGTTTATTATTGTGCGTATCTGGGATTCTCTCATTTTTTATCCAGACAAAGTGACCCATACTGTTTTCGCGCGGATCTTACACGTATAATAAATTGACATGCTTTTCCTTTTTGTCTTTGGAGAGCCGCAGCGGAAAATTTTATCCTCCTTTCCGATCTCGTAGACGTTGACCGACACATCATTTAGTTCTCAAATTTTCCAATGATCTTTAGTGTAACTTGATGTCCTCGAACTTTGTGACTGTTGTATAATAAACGTACGACGAATCCAGCCCCGTGTTTCTTTCCGCAGGATACAGAGCGGCCACCACCAACCGCGCGAAGTACGGTTCTTCGATTTTACGTTCACTACCGCTCTTTTCACCATTATTTCTCTCAGTTTTGTTACGTGACACTCCGCGTGCGGAGGATTTTACTTGGTTATATTTAAAGTCAAATTTAAGATTCATGACAGCACCCACCCGTTATCGCGTTCCTGAAATTTTTCGAGCGATGCCAACGTGGGCTTGATGACGGGCCACTCATACCACTCGTCTAAGTCTGACGTTCGAAAGAGCTCACAATTTTTAGTGTTTATACTTTTATTGGCGCATTTATCACCCGTCACAAACACATCGTTGAATGCGGTGTTCACTTTCACACTGTTGTGTTTTTCTCTAGCGTTCCGCTCACGCTCGAGCACAACACCATTGGCGTCTTTGAAAAACTGTCACGACTCGATATAGTCTGCGTTAATTATTGAATCAGTTAAAACATGATTCTCTAACGCGGTATCTATATCTCGTCACACGAGTCTTTCCTCATTATCACTCGCGTAATTACCGCCAACGCACACGAAACATCTTTGTAATCATGTCTTTTCACCCTCGATTTATGTCCGACGGCGAGCTGAAGACGCTTGACGTAACTATGTTCTTCGAGTTACTGTCTAAACTTATCACACCGCTGCAACCACACAAAACACTCAGCCAAGATAATGATTCTGCCGGCTTGCTCCGAGAACTCATGTTCAACTTGTTCAAAATGTTCCATGTTTTTTTTATAATGTCTTTTTAGCACATTTTAGGAATCACAATTTTTTACAAAACACTTGCACGCGACGTAGTACGTTAATTTATAATACTGCTCCGCTCTCTGGAATGCGGTAATATCATCACTAAAAGTATGATTAGGATTCTCGTTAAAAACCAATATTTCGGCGTACAAATTCCGTTAACGCTTATAGGAATGGTTTCGAGAAAGCTCACCATATCCTCGTATTCACGAATAAATATATCTATCCATCCATTGGTCGTTAGACGAATATTCTCATCGGAAAATGCTCGATCTGGTGACCTCGCGAAAAAATTTTTTCTGCAAATGCATCATGCAAGATCTACAATGTCAGCAGGAATAATGGAGTAAAAAGTAAGAGTAACAATTGACCAATTAAAAACCGGGAGTAAACGAAATGGGCAAATCTCATTTCATATTTCCTACTTCTTACTCCTACTCCATTATTCCTGCTGCCATTGTAGACCCCGCATTATTGTTACGTCTTACGAGAAGCGTGTGCCGCAGGCCTTAATCCGCGGCGAGTTTTACGGCGATAATGTTACAGTTCGAGGTTAATGATGTGTTGACATGCGCGAGGTTAGTGACGAGTTAGTTTTTAGTTTTATACATAATTTGCATATTACGTTATTCGTGGATTACATCGTAAAGAGAAATACAGCTGTGCCTAATTTAAAGATTAGTATAACACTATGCACTGTATAATCAGATAAATTACACAAAATTTCCATTTTTTATATGGAATAAGTATTCTGAGATAAGAGTAATTAGTGTTAGTAATAGTACTTATTGTTTTGTTTTATTTTTATTATAGGAACGAAAGGAAGAAACATTTTATTTCAACAAAAGTAGAAGAGTAAAAAAAACAGTGAACGAGTAAAGAAAGAAAAATTATAATTAACATCAAAGCTCGGAATTTACAGTATGCCAGTGTATGTTGATAATGTTGTAAGCCGATTACAACCGTACATATATCACAATTTGGAAACGCATCTTTCGAAAGACGTTACAAGAAGCACCTCTTTCGAAAGACGCACAAGAATCTGTCGCGCTCACGGAAGTCCCCAGTAACTGCCGTGAGATTACAACATCGCGCTCGGAAGCAGTTCCGTATCGCCCTAGAAATAGGCCCTACGCTGCACAATTAAACTGCAAGGCTACCGCGTTCTGATGTCAAAACGCTTAGCCTCGCGGAAGCTACCGACGCCCGGTCACTGGCCCCCGAAATTGCGCCAGAAACCATCATATATAAGCGCGACTACGCCGTGACCAAGCGGAGAGTAACATAACAACGTCCGAGCTACGTCGCGTACTACAAACCTTACCGCGAGTGATACTTGACACCAACACAGCTGACTGTAAGCGCCAGAGAAAGAAATAAAGACAACAAAAAAGCAAGTAAGGAGTGTTTTCTTTTCTCGTACATCAAACCCTTCAGGTCCTGCCCTAGAGGTCCTAACCTCTAGGGCAGGACGAATCCCAACTACTTACGGGAAAGAATTCTCAAAACGAGCAAACGCTCGGAACAATAAGAAGTTCACAGAGGTTCATTCTCTTTTAAATTCAGTGAACTATCACATAGAAAATCGGCAGTTCGTATCAAAGGGATTATTATAAGTGTAGTTCTTCAAGTTCTTCAAGTTCTTCAAGTATGCCATTATTATATGGCAAGCCAGGTTAGAAAATAGTCACAAGTGTTATATTTCTATTTCAAAAAATATCGTATTGTAATTGCGGCTTTTAAAGGTATCGTACAACCATCTTTTTTAGATTTTGAAATAAATACAATACGTGAAATCTTATCTAAAACTATTACAACGAAGTATACAGATTATAGTGTCACCCAGCTGTCTTAATCGAGTGAGTCCCAGATGCGCACAGTAATAAACGGACACAGCAGGCTGAATGAAACGGATACAGATCAAATGCGCACAGACCAAATGCACACGGACCAGATGCACACGGACCAAATGCGCACAGTCGCAAACCTATGTGGTGCAGAGAATGCTTTGCACACACACACACACACACACACGCGCGCGGGGGGGGCTTCGCCCTCCCTCCCGCAGTCACCCCGTCGGTAGAGGTGCCCGAAAAGTCGCAACCCATGTGGTAAGTTTGTTGGTTACTGTATCCGTTTGGTCTGTGCACATTTGGTCCGTGCGCATTTGGTCTGTGTTCGTTTCACTCAGCCTGCTGTGTCCGTTTATTACTGTGCGCATCTGGGACGCTCCCTCTTAATCTATTTAGCAACTGCTATAGATTCTATACAAGTCGGATATATGGATAAGGCACAGAAATATACAAATAAAACTTTGAGTCAAATTGAAAACTAAAAGTAAGTATTCAAATACTTTGTTTCTGAAACAATTTATTCTAATTAATGCAATTCTTTTCATATATTTATAAAAATCACATTCATAATTTATATTTATGATTCTCTAACTTATTGTTTTGTAAATCGAGGCATACATGAGATGAAAGATTACAAATGATGAGTCGACTTCTCAAATATAGAATGACATGTCATTCCATATTTTACTTTTCATTCTCTTTACATCAATTTAATATAGTATTATATTGATTACTATTTTACAGTTAAAATTGTAATGGTACATTTATAATTCATTGATTGTTCATTTACATTTCTTCCCATTTCATTAATGGGAAACAAAAGCGTGGTTTTATAGAAATTTCTCAAGCTTGCCAACTTTACAGGTGACAGCCTAGATTACTAAAGGCCATAGACCACATTTACAATTTCTATAAAAGTCACTCTTTTATTTAACATTACAAGCCGGTATATGGTTTATATATTTCAAGAGCATTAAAAGGATGCTAAAGCCGTGTGTTTTACCGACATTCTGTTCAACCATTTAATTTTGAATTGAATTTACAGAATTGATAATCCTTTTACACTTTTAAAGTACGTACACAAATAAACCCAGGGACGATTAGATAAAGACCAAAAGTGCAAAAAAATTTTTAAAGTTTATTTGTTCATAAAAATATTTGCTTCAAAATACAAGTTATGTAGCTTATACGTACAAATGAATGGTGTTCCCGGGTTCGGAATAGATTGAGGAATAAGATTATAATCGTCAAATCGCTTGTAATCGTAATTTGACAAATATAGTCTTATTCCTTCTATTCCAAACTGCGAGAAACCATTTATTTGTAAGTATAAGCTATATAACTTGTATTTTAAAGCAAATTTTTTCATAAACAAGGATAAATAATGACTGCATTATCGACCTCAATCAAGTTTGATGGGCAGTTTAGCATCCTCTTAAGTAAAACATGCCCAAAATAAGTTTATTATCAATAACTATAAAATAACAATAAACATAATTATAAAAGTACAATTACAATTTAACTACAAATAAAAAAATTTTTAATGTGATCTTTGTAAATGTATTAAGAGAATTGAATTAATTATAATAAATTATTTCGGGAACAACAAAGTATTTAAATACTTATTTTTTATTTTTTCGATTTGACTGAGAGCCTTATCGATATATTTCTCTGTCTTATCCATATATCCAGCTTGCACAGAATGCATGTTAGTTATTAAATAGACTAAGACGTAAAGATGATCCTTGAGCATCCATATAAACATATCACCGATATTGCAGCTTGTAACCATGTCATCGGCAGGCCAGCTGGTATTACGGTATTATAAAGTTTTCCGGTATTATCTAAATAGACACTTCAGATATTATTATTTTTAACAATGCTGTCTAAATAAATGCCATATGATATTATAAAATTTTCTAGTACCATGTAAATAGACACTTCAGGTATTATTATTTTTACTAGTGCCGCCTAAATAGATGCATCTGGTTTAAACATTTTTTCGTAAACGTGCGATCTGACATGTTGTAACGTGACACGTCTTGTCAAACACTGTTGTTTTGGGGAAAGTTCACATACCTCACCAATTCTGGCGCCCAAACAATGCATACAAACAAGAGACGCGTCGTAGCCACGTGCATGAGGTAATTGTTTGCGGGGTTGGCGTGCGGCAGCGTGATGGAGAGATACAGAATAGGAGACAAAACGTTTAGCTCTACAGGCCATGCTATTCCGAGGCCCGAACTCAAGCACACTCACGCACACATTGCGCTCCGTCTATCCGTGAACCACTAAACCGTCGCGCGCTTGATTCAATCGGTTCGACGTGAGCGATCAGCTCTGACTCCGATTACGGCGTCTAAATGCTTTTTCGGCGTATGTTTTTCACGCGGGCGCCGCTGGCTCATATACCGTGTCCATAAGATCGATCTGCAAGAAGTGTGGTGACGGGCAATGGGCGAGTGCCTACCAATCTGCCGATCCGGGTTAAATTCCTGGCGTACCTTCCCCCCCCCTTTTTTAATACAATCTGCAAAAAAAATTTTATTAACATAAGACGATATCTATTAATGGTTTTAAATTTTTTCTGTATAAAATAATTTTTTTCTATATCAATAAACCATAATTATTATTTATTTTACAGTTATTTTTTTATACGTATAATCCGAAATGAAAGGGAAAAGTAGAACGCTATTTCAATGACAATTTTATTTTATAGTTTATGTAATGTTATAAATCAAAATTAATGGAAAATGAAGAAAGTCAAAACTTTCAATTTCATTTATTCATCATTGCAAATTTTTTGACCTGATCGTACGAACGGTTGGTCCGTTCCGTACCTTTTACACAATGCAAAAGAAAATTGTGTCATTGAAATAGCATTATATTTTTTCCTTTTATTTCGGATACGATACGTATAAAAAAATAATCGCAAAGTACATAATAATTGAGCTTTATTGGAATAGAAAAAAAATTATTTTGTACAGGAAAAATTTACAACAATTCATAAATCTCGTCTTACGTCAATAAAACTTTTTTGCAGGCTGTATTTAAAAAAAAAGAAAGAAAAAAGTGCGCCGGAAATCGAATCCGGATCCGTAAATAGGTAGGTACTCATCCGCTACCCATCACCACGCTGGCTTATTACAGATCGGTCTTACGAACACGGTATATGGACCACCAGAACTTGCTAAAAATTTCTGACGTGGACTTATAATAAAATGTGCTTGATGTAAAAACTTTAGATTTTGTACACATAAATTAAGCCTGGATCATTTTTGAGTAAACATTTAGAAACAATACTACGCCTTCAGATTGAGCGTACACACAGAAAAGTATCATTCTTCAGCCAAGAAAAGTATTTACTCATTTTATTTTATTTTGTTCAAGACGTTCAAGTAATAGTTTTCTTCAATCAAAAATATTTTCTCAATATTAGTTTTAAGGTATACTTGTCACAAGTATTAGAAAATCTCAGAATTTTTTACTTAAAATAAGAATTTGTTCTTGTTTCAAGGATATTGTAAAACCGTATTCAAGAAAATCGGTTTTACTTAATTTGAATATTTTATAATATATTACCTATAATATATAACCTAAGAAAGTCTTCTTCTTTGAAGTGAGTTTATTTTCTCAACTTAAAAAAATGTTCCTTCTATTCTTTTCACTACTCATCGCTACGTGGCGTTGGTGGCGTGTTTTCTTGTGAACAAAATGCATTTCTTTATTAATAAAAGAGGGTCGTCAAGAGTGCGAATGCGAAAGGAAGAAAGACCATCGACACACAAATAATAGACTGAAATGTCTCTAAAAATGATCGAGAAAATGAGAAGGATAATTCACATAATTGTGAAAGTAAATTTTGCGAAATTTAATTTAAAAAAAGCAAATATTGCAGCATTAGGAATATAATCTCTTCTTCCAGTCCTTCCAAGTAAATAATTACTTTAAATAAATAAAGTTTGTATTTAATTCAAATATCGGATAAACTGTTCTAAAGAAATTATGATATTTTAATTCAAATATACGCTTTTCTTCGTCTAAATAGTAAGTAAGCTTAATACTTGTTTGAAGTGAATATTCTTGTTTGAAGTATTACACTTACTACAATTGAGAACATGTTTTAAGTAAATGTGATACTTGTAGCAAGTTTACCGTAGATTGCGGATATCGAAAGAAACCGTTTACTTAGAACAAGTAATATTTACTTGGAATTAGTAATTATTTTTTTGTGTGTAGGTGTTCTAATAAAAAAGTTACACGACTGCAAAAATTTTATGTCTGAAAATTTCGTGTGCCTGAATAAAACGCGTATATTTAACGGTAGATTAATTGATGGATGTTCAGATAGATCGCTATTTTAGTCCACCACTTTCTCGCTTCTTTTTACCTCTGAACCATACGCGTGCACTCTCACTCTCTTTCTCTCTCTCTCTCTCTCTCTCTCTCTCTCTCTCTCTCTCTTGAGTTATTCTTTTCTCTACAAATTAAAAATTATAAAATTGTTTAAACATTCCTTCTTTAATTTTAATTAACACAAAATTATAACATGACATGTCATCCAAAACATCTATTTTTGAAAAGTTTTAACTAACATCGCGTATAGTTTTTCTTATACGAATAATGAGCATCGAAGAACGAGATTAGTATAATACAACGCGTGACAATTTGTAAAATAGATATTTAACATACTTTAACAATATTTAACAAAAACTAAATATAAGAATTTATCATGATTTTCATGATTAACTTTTTAACATTTTTATGCGTTGTCCTTTCATCACAATCGATCGTTTCGATATTTATTATCACATATAATCTTAAATTACATATATATATGTAATCTTAATTACTATACACATGTAATCTTAAATTACATATATATATTTATATATATATATTGTGACGTGGTAGCTTCGCTGCCACGGATAGCAGCGTCCCTCCCCCGTCACAGGCTGCGGATTCGCGCCGGGCGGGAAAAATAGGCGAGGAGCGAGAGGGGATCTCCAGGGGGAATCGTGACGAGCGTGGCGAGCGTGCTATTAATTTTGTATAATTTGTTTCTTTGCGTGGCGACCTCCTCACGAGGGAATCCGGCGGGAAAGCGAGAGAGAAAGAGAGAGCGATAGCGATACGGAGAAGGAGGGAGGACTCCACCGGCAGCCGGGAGAGACGAGCGCGCGGCCTGCACGGGGGCCCGGCGTGGCCCGGGAAAGCCACGGCCGGAGACTGGAGCGGCGGCGCCCGTCAGCACCACGACAGGGCATCTCGAAGGACTGCGGAGGAGCCTCGAGGGGACTAAACTGATCGGAGGAGGCGTCGGGTCCTCTCGCGGGGAGCGGAGGTCACGGCGTACGCTGCCCCGGCGCAGGCGGTGGCCCGATGGAAGAAGGAAAATTTCGCGGGGGCCTGCGAGGCCCCCGGAAGTATTACAGCACGCACGTCTCTGCGGTCGCAGGACTGCGCGCCCTGCCGCAATTGGATCACGGCGCGGAGACAATGCGTATGACCGAATGGGGGTCGCAGCGTCGATCCGGGATTGACCGCGATCCACCCCGCTTTTGCGTGCGAGCGATCCAGCCGTTAAGTCGCGTATCGTATCCCTGGTGGATTATCGGTGTGACCGGTGCGAGGCCCAGACGAGAGTGACCGGGACGAGCCTGGAGACTGGGGAGGTGACGGCGTCCGGGATTTTATCGGTGAGGTGGCCCGCTGTGGGTATGTTCTCGTGGGAGCGGTCGCCGGCTAGCGGAGTGTCCCAGGGGCTCGATTCTTGAATTCATTTGCAAGAGAAACGTATTCGCAAATTCTGTTCTTACAGAAAAGTTGAAAATTTATTGGTTATCGTATGACTTTTAACCAATAAACTTGCAACTTTTCTGTTAGAGCGGGTATTTGCGCATACGTTTTCTTGCGAATGAATTCAAGAATCGAGCCCCAGGGTCCGTTCTGCATCCGCTTTCGTGTTGGTGCGTGGATCGCGTAGGCCGCGGGGCGGCTAGGCGTGCGCGTGTTTAGTTGGGGATTTATCGGATGCAAGCGGGCGGGACGCGCCGAGCCACGGGGAAGACACTCGCGAAGACGTTCGAATTCCGTCGGAGATTTCCCTCGACCGCGTGCGCCGCAAAGCCCTTGCGCGAGCGAGTATCGTGTCGCGAGTAGTGGGTGGACGAGACTTCCGGTTTCGAGACGAAGCAGGACACGGCGGCGGCCGACGATTGCTTTTCGACCCTCGCGAGCCTCGCGGTCGTGGTCTATCGTTGCCGGGAATGTCGGCACGTTCGAACGCCCGAAACTTCTTGTGCGCGGAAAATCCCGTCGTCCGTCCTTGTCGGCCGCGCGCATGCTGCGAGAGCCCTCAGAGTATCGCTCGCGTTTCTTTTTGTCCGGTTCGCGCCGTTGCGCCGCATTGTCGGAACGGCGGACGTTATCTTCGTGTCGATCGCGGCGGTATAGCGAACCAGCGGCGTCCCGTTGATATCATTGTTTACTCCTTACATTTATTTTGAATAAATTTCTGTTAATTGTTAAGTACGGAGTTGATTTCTCTAGTGTGTCGTCCGCTCCTTCGTGTCGTAGACGTTGCCCGCTCCTTTACGTACAGCCCCGCCCTTCTACCGTTAGGCAGAGCTGGCCGAGGTCGTCGCGCGAGGATCGAAGCCGTTTGGGTCTAGCGAATTTCGTGAATAGATGCGTCGTAGAGCGCGTCTGGCGCCCAACCATCCTTTGTGATAGCGTGTAGCCGAGATTCGAGCGCGACGAGCCAAGCATTGCGGGTATTGGTCGACCCGCCGACCTTGTGGCTTTTGATCGCGGCTTTCCCGGTTAGGAAAAGACGTGACAATATATATATATATATATATATATGAAGGCACGAACTTGGGATCGCCGATGTGGACGACCTTTTTGTAATATAGTACTCTATTAGGAGAACACATAGGTAAAAGTGTAGGATGCAACATTCAACCGTTTTAAAAATAAAAATTTTTTAACGTTCTGGTGGTTTATATATTTATATATCGCGTTTATAAAATCGATTCCAAGAAACCTCTTTGGCGACGAGCATTGAGCGAGTGCCTAGCAATTTGCCGATCCGGGTTCAATTCTAGCCGTACTTTTTTTAAAATACAATTTACAAAAGTTTTTTATTAACGTAAGACGAAATTTATTAATTGTTTTGAACTTCTCTTATACAAAATAATTTATTTTTCTATACCAATAAAACACAATTATTAATTATTTTGCGACTATTTTTTCATACATATCATATCCGAAATAAAAAGGAAAAATATAACGCTTTTTCAATTGACAATTTTTTTTTTTACTTTGTGTAAAAAATATGGAAGAGACCAACCGTTCGTACGGTCAGGTCCAAAAATTTGGAATAATGAATAAATGAAATTGAAAGTTTTGACTTAAAATTTTTCATCAATTTTGAATTATAACATTATAGAAAATATAAAATAAAGTTTTCATTGAAATAGCGTTATATATATATATTTTTTTTTGAACATGGTACGTAAAAAAAATAGTGAAACCTACGGCAGGAATTGAACCTGGATCAAGAGATTGGTAGGCACTCGCTCGTTGTCCGTCACCAAAGAGCGTTCTTGAGGTCACTCTTACAAACGCGGTATATAAACCGCCACAATTATCTAAAAATTTCAGGCGTGGACTCGTAACAAAATGTGCTTGATGTAAAAGTTATGCACCTTGTACGTTATAATGTATATTTACTTTTAACTATACAACACATAAAAAAAGTTTTTTAAAATTATTTTTTTAATTTGCCATATAATTTTTATTTATTAAAAAAATAAAATATTTTTACTTACACTCAAAGTAAGACAAATAAAATCAATTTGAAGTCATTTCTTAATTACACTATTTTTATGTTTATATGTATATACAAAAATTTATATATATGTATATTGTATGTATGTTTTATATATAATAATTTATATATAAAAATTATATAGTGTGTAAAAATATAGTGTGTTATATGTATATACAAAAATTTATATATATGTATATTGTATGTATGTTTTATATATAATAATTTATATATAAAAATGATATAGTGTGTAAATACAGTAAATCTTTTAAATAATTATACATATATACATATGTACAGCATGTCTATGGTGTACAATATAGTGTAAAATACTTATAGCGTAAAAGTCTTATACTGTTTTGCATTATTGCAATAACCGAAATATTAATTTTTCACATTATACCAGTGAGACAAGGACCCCCCGTAAGTGACTATGCAAAACGTGCATGTAGACAGCACCATCAGGAAGTATTAATTCGATATCAAATTTTTAATAATTTTATAAAATTTTTTCAAAATGCTTTAAAATTTCTTCGTATTATTTTATATGCTTGCTATTATTCTCAGATGTGATTCGGATTATAACACGAAAAATTTAAATTTGCACACGGGCGCTTAAATATCTAGCGGCCCTGAAATGAGAGCACGCCAAGAAAAGCGCTCAAGCCGGCTCGAACGAGACGTGGAAGCGCGGCAGCCAGCGGAGGTGGGAAGGAGGCGAAGCGCGTTGTTGCCAATGCTTGATACAGGCCGTATTAGGCCTGGTCTACAATAACTGGTGTATGCATGGAGTAAGAAGTAAGAGTAAGGTAATTTCCTTCTGCGCTGTGATTGACCAAGTGTTAAGAAAAGCAGGAGTAGGAGTAAGACGAAATGAAAATAATTTATTTCGCTTACGCCCTTACGCCAGCTTTCTTACACTGGATTAACTTTTACGTCTAGTCTTACTTCTTATACATGCTTACTCCAACTATTGTAGACCAGGCTTTATAGCTCGAGCGGTTCAAGCTCTTTTCTTGGCGCGCTCTTCTTCGTATTTGAAAAAATATTGGTTATTGTAACAATGCAAAACAATATAAAAATTTTACAATTACCTAAATCGTTTCTTACATATGTATAATTATCAGGAAGATTTTCTGTACTTACACTATAATTTTGTATATTTATTTTTATATACACATATAAACATAAAAATTGCATAAAAATTGTATAATTGCAAAATTATTTAAAATTATTTAAAATTGATTTTATTTGCCTTGCTTTAATTGATTATAAATAAAAACATTGTGCTACATTTTCAATATATGTATAAAAGTTATATGGTAAATTAAAAAAAAAATACAAAAAACGATTTTTTTACGTTGTATAGTTACATGCAAAAGTAATTATATGAATGCAAAAAAAGGAAAGAATAAAGATTCGAAATTGCGACGACGCATGATACTTGCGTTATCAGTCCGCTGCCTTACGCTCTCGGCTACGGCTGCTGGATTGCAACTAATACTTCTATAATTTAGAAAATATTACTTGTTTGAAATAAATATTATTGATTTTCTCTAAAATATGTTATTAGTACTATTCAAAGAAATATTTATTTGAATCGAGCATTTTTTTCTGAGTGTATAAATCTATCTATAAATATAGATTTTGTCAGGTTCGACTACAAAAAGATTTTTAAAATAAGACTGAGATTCCCAATGTATATGAATATTTATGCGCGCGCCTTTGTGTGTGTGTGTGTGTGTGTGTGTGTGTGTGTGTGTGTGTGTGTGTGTGTGTGTGTGTGTGTGTGTGTGTGTGTATGGGGGGGAGTGTAGGGGGGGGGGGAGAAAGAGAGAGAGAGAGAGAGAGAGAGAGAGAGAGAGAGAGGAGAGAGAGAAGAGAGAGAGAGAGAGAGAGAGAGAGAGAGAGAGAGAGAGGAGAGAGAGAGAGAGAGAGAAAAGCATTTATTAAGGGGTTACACCAACCTAGACGGTCGAAAAACAGGCCTAACTTTGATATTTTATTTCTCCTAAATGGGTAGTGGGAATTAAATGAAATTTTGGATGATTATTGACTTATGTTTCGACAATATAAAAAAAATTTTTTTATTAAACAATGGCGACGGAAAGCAGAAATATGGCCGCCGACACACATTGAGGTTTGGAAAAACGCATTTTGCGGTGACCACTGTCCCGTCTAAACGATCCATCTGAAACAAAAAAACAAAATGGTGTTTTTAAGTTAACAGTAGTGGTTTGTCGGTGACGATCGCCGATTGTCGATTTTATCGTTTGTTACAAAATGGCGATGAGTTGAAGTTAAAATTAAAAAAAAAAACGAAAAATTTTTGTCCTTTTCATTTTTTTATTTTTTAATGAAGACCGATTTAAAAAAAAATAGATCGTCACCGACAAAAAAATGTTTCTGAGAGTATTGTGTAAAAATTTGAAAACGATCCATCCATTAGTTTTTGAAATCTGGTGGTCACCGACTTTGAAAACCATGTTTTGAGAAAAACGCGTTTAAAGTTTCAAGTTTAGTTCTACTATTGTTAATAGCCGAATTTTGCACTTTACCTCTAGTCGACAATTCTGGGGCCATATGAGATTCCTTCCACATCAATAACAGCAGTGCTTTGTGAAGACTTTTGTTGACAGCGAGCAATCTTTTCTTCGCGCGTCGCCTTCTGCGCTCGTTCTTCGGCTACATCGATGCGCGCTCGGTCTTGATTTTTGCAATATGCAGCACAATTCTTTTATTATCATTAATAAATATGCGGCAGCATCTTTATTAAATGTGTATGCAGCAATATTGGCAGCAATTTGCACAACGTGTGCATCACTGTGCTGCACGTTTGGCGCTATGCGCCAAATCAGATTGTTCAAATTTTCGTTAACGTTTTGCGTAAATCCACCGACGCATTTCTCCAGTAAATTATCACTAGAAAGTTGTTTTCAAATATTGGACGAATGGCTTTAATCACATCATTGTCCAGTGGCGATTTATGTTGATATTGCTCCAATTCGAGCACTCGAACGCTCGATCCCGTTTTACTCAACTCTCTGTAATTCCGGCATTTTTTCAGATATCAACATAAAACTTTCAGGATATATTCTCGAAACTTGAAGCTTCAAGAAAATGTAATAAAAAAAAATCGAATTTTTTTTTCCGCTAGGTTGGTGTAACCCCTTAAGCGTTCTAGGGCAAGCCCTCTAAGAACGTACCAGACAGCGAATACAGAGTAAAAGTTGAGCTATGACAAATAGTACAGACAGACTAACAAAATAATGAGTTAACAAATAACGAGAATAACGAGAACAATGAGAACAATGTACATACGGATTATACGGAGACATTCGAAAAGATAGTCAATAGTAGATAGATAGATAGGTACAAACGCATGGACAGAGCAATGTATATCGGCGCATAGAAATAAAATAGTCGGCATATAAGACGCAGAGCCGGGGTGGAGGTGCAACACAGAACAAATAGCGCAGTAGAAGTTCGAGTCAGACACGTTAAAGAAAATTAATACCGTATAGCTCACGCAGGTGGAAAAGGTAGTACAGAGCATACGGCGATGGTCGCTACTCATACGGACTCACGCCGTCGCAGATGATCGAAGAATTTGCGCTTGAAGGATTCCTGCGAGTCCGAGTCTCGGATGATAGATGGGAGGGAATTCCAGAGCGAGGAACCGACGTTGCAAAAAGATTGCTGGTAGGTAGTGGTACGACAGGAGGGAACGATGAGGCACGGAGGAGAGCGGGAGAGGGAGCGGGGGGGTATGTAAGAACGGAACAAGGAAGCAAGGTAGGATGGGGTGCCGGAGTGAATGATAGAGAAGAGGAAGCAGCCAGTCAGATATGTTCTTCGATCATCCGCGGACAGCCAGCCCAGTCGGTCGTAGTGAGACGAGACATGATCGTCCCAGCGTAAGTTAAAAATAAAGCGCACGCACGCGTTCAAGAGTCGCCTCAGCCTGAGCCTTTGTTGACCTGTTAGGTCGGTGAAGACAGCAGCGCAATAATCAAAGATGGGGAAGATCATGGAGGACACCATCTGCACGCGGAGCGGAGTAGCAAGGCTGTTTTTGAATTGCTTCAGTCGCCAGAGAATACTGTTGACCTTGTTGGCAAAGACTTTAATGTGTTCTGACCAATTGAGGGTGCTAGTTAGCGTGACCCCAAAGTCAGAGAGGGAGAGAGAGAAAGAGAGTGCGCGTAAGGTTTGATGGTAAAAAGAAGCGAGAAAGTGCTGGACTAAATTAGCGACATCTATCTGAACCGTCAACTAATCTACCACTACGTGTTCCATACAGGCTCACGAAATTTTTAGACACAAAATTTTGTTACACAGTAATCTTTTTTATTAGAACGCCTATGTTTAATCTAAAAGCATAGTATTGTTCCTAAATGTTCGTTCCACTTGGCCCAGGCTTGATTTATGCGTACAAGGTCTAAAATTTTTACATAAAGCACATTTTGTTACGAGTCCACGCTGGAAATTTTTAGAAAGCTCTGTCGCTTCATATACCGAATACTGTAGCAGTGATTTACAAGAAGTCTGTGTGGCGACGAACAAAGGGCAGGTGCCTACCGATCCAGGTTCGATTCTCGGCGTACTTTTTATTTTTTTGATACAATTTGCAAAACATTTTTTTAAGGTAAAACGACATTTATGAATTGTTTTAAATTTTTTCTGGACAAAATTTTTTTTATCTAAACATCCGTCAACTATAGCCGCCATGTGTACGCGTTTCATGCAGGCTCACGAAATTTTCAGACACGAAATTTTCTGACTCGACAATCTTTTTTATTAGAACGTCTACGCTAAATCTGAAAGTGTAGTATTGTTTCTAAATGTTCGTTCCACTTGGGCCCAGGCTTGATTTATGCGCACAAGATCTAAAATTTATACATGAAGCACATTTTGTTACGAATCCACGCTAGAAATTTTTAGAAAGCTCTGGTGCTTTATATACCGGGTCTGTAGTGATTTACAAGAAGTTTGTAACGACGGGCAACGGGCGAGTGTCTACCAATCTGCCGATCTGAGTTCGATTCTCGGCGTACGTTTTTCTTTTTTTATTTTGTAATACAATTTGCAAAACGTTTTTATAAACGTGTTACGTCCGGGACTTCACGTTTTATTACCCGCTGACCTTTCAGAAATAAACCAATAAACAAATATTCTGAGGTTTATCTGCGGTCGAAGGGTCGCGCAAGAAGAATCTGCGCCACGAGGTGTCTGGTTTTCGTAATCAGAAAAAGGACACTAAAGTAAAATTCGGCGGGAGTCAGGCCCCGGCAAAATAAAAATTAAAATATTTACTCGGCTCTTGACAGTTTAGGAACACTTACGGAATTTCCCTTACGACAGCAGACATGCGCCAGATGCGAGTTAGATTTGTCGAAAGGAATGAGGGCGCGTTTGGTTTCCAAAGTAATAAAAAATATATATAAACGGACCTAGTGTTTATCAAAAACCGGACCACCTCGCAGACGTCTGGAAACTATAAACTTTTTTTTGAAACCAACCACGACTATCAACCCAAGGATATGCGCGGCTAGAAAACATAAATTTCCTGCCTCTTTCTAGATAAGAACGTTCGAAAATTCCAACCCCCTCTCCCTTACTAGATCGCAAATTTCAGGCGGAGACAAGAAAAGGGACCAATAGTCGGGGCCTTAATAAACACCATCCCAAAACCAAGCAACTACCTATCCAATGGAAACAATAAAAACTAGTTTCCACGCATTCCCGAAAAGAATCCCACCAATTGACAGCCCCGAAACACCCACACTCAAAATTTTTCTTTCGGGGGGATTACTATAAAATCGATATCCAAAAAAAGTCGGAATTAGTCGTCGTCGTCGTCGCCGTTATCATCATTTTTCTTTCCGAAATCTTATGTTGCTCCGCAACTCGGTTCTTTCTTTTACCAAAAGTCACTGTTAGTCAGAGTGTCGAAACTTTCAAACTCACAGTTTAGTGTCGGGTGGAGAACTTTTTGGACTTACGATTCGGTGCAGTGAGTGCAACGTCTTATCTCGAGCTTCATCACCTTTGACCCGCATCGCTTCTGACTCCGACCCGTTTGGTCAGTCTTATCACCAAGTTCGACCAAACCGGCGGGAACCGCCCTGGCAGGGAGTTTAAACTTCAGCCCCCAGGAAACTCAACAAATAGTAAGCAAACTATTCAACTTATTATTCTGGGTCTTTCTTTTCTTCTTTTATTTAATTTATATAATTTGTAGTGGAAAAACAATCGTTCCACAAGATCAATCGATACAACGTAAGATGGAATCGCCGGAGGAGAATCAGGCAAGCTTGGGGTTTATTAGACGCGGCGTATTTGGAATTCTTAGTTTCACTCCAGCACTGCGATCCTTAGTACTCTCCATCTTCCCCCGTCCTCGAGGATCCCGTGTGCGATCCTCAGTACTTTCCATCTTCCCCCATCCTAGAGAATCCCGTGTGCGATCCTCAGTACTCTCCACCTTCTCCCGTTCTCGAGGATCCCGTGTGCGATCCTCAGTACTCTACACCTTCCCCCATTCTCGAGGATCCTGTGTGCGATCTTCACTACTCTACCCCCTCTCCCCCCCACGTATTTCCCCATCAGTTCTCCTGACCTGATGGAAATACCACCCATTCCTTCTCCGGCACCTTCAGATTCGAGCATCGAGATCCTTGATAAATTCCTCTCTCTTCCGTACCGGTCTCGTTATCATTACGATGGTATCCAACAATCCTTAATTGAGTTATTAGAGCAGTTCCCGATGAAAACAGATCCTTTACTTCAGTATTACCGCGACTCTCATTCCTGAAGCAATCCGTTAGCCCTATTTTATATCATCTCCGCACTTGATCCTACCAACCTCATCCCCACTCCGTATTATCATTATCCCTTCGCAGTACCTGTAGATTTCTTCTACAATTTTTTTCCTCCTTCCTCAGTCATCATACAAGAAATAACAAAAATCCTAGCCTCTTCCCCCTCCATCAACTTATTAAGTAACAATTTTTTAATGTTAACAATTTTCCTTATATGTATTTATATATACAGGGTGTCCCAAAATTAATAATTCTTATTTTACAGAGTGAAAGAAAGTAAAATTTAAGACTAAAAGTTTCTTTACCAATTTTAGCTTAGATTATTATTTACTGAATTATTAATAATACTGAATGTCGATCAATCAGACGGCGCGTGGCCGGCACACCCCGTGAAAAATGGCTGTTCGAATCGATGTCCATCCGAGCTCGAAGGGTTCGACTGGTTATCAACAATCGATTCCATCTAGATTTCGACGCATTTTCGATTAATCGCTTGGACATGAATGACTTTGATTTTATTAATTGTTATGTTCCCGTAGATGTAAAAGAATTGACTCTTGTCAATTTAAGAGAGTATTTATACGTAAGCAGACAAGCAAAAAGCAAAAAAGCAGAAATTAATCAAAACTCGCGCTAATAATAAAATTATTTGAAAGCACAGAATGTATTTACATATATTCGTTTGTTTTCTGCAAGTTCCAATAAATTTTTTGCTCTTTTGCTTTTTTGCTTTTTGCATTTCTGCCTAGGTGTAAATACGCCTTAATTTAAGGAGACTTACTGATTTTAAAAAGATAAATAACAAATTTTTTCAACAATTTGTTTAAAAAAAAAACAAAAAGGAATATTTTTGAAACGTTTTAGTTATATTTTTATATTATTCAATTACAAAAATAATTTTTTTAAATTGATGCCATTTATCATATAAATATATTTTATTTAAAAAAGTGCTAAAAATCGCTGGCGGACATGATTCCGATGGAATGGATCGTTTAAAAAAAGGAAAGATTATTAATCTATGAGTAAATAGCTATAGCATAAACTAAAATGGGGAATTTTGACTGAAAAATTACAAAATGGCGGAAGTTTTTCCAAACCTATTTTTGTAAAAAAATGTTAAGAGGTGAAACAATTATTAACCATTTGTTATAATTTTAGTTTATGCTATAGCCGCTTATCTACAGATTAATAATTAAAAAAATTTTGAACGCTCACTGATCCGATCCATCCATCTATTAAACGCGCGCATTTCACCGGCGTTAGTTGATCCATTGCTTTCCGAGACTTATGTTTAGATATGTTTTAATATTGCTTTTAATACTTTATTGCTATGGCTCAATTATTGCCAGTAAGTTATTCTCGATCATTATTTTGCATTTGAAATGATTACATTTTGTCTTGAAAGAGATGCAGAAATATTATGCAAAGTCTACAGTATCAGCAAGAGTACTGAATTATTAATCAACGAGACGTCGTTCATTAGTTTATTACAGCCTTAATTCATTTCTCTTGCCGATATCATAAAACATGTATTTGTTTATATAAGTTTTCAGCTTTGGAGGTTAAATGACTTGTCTGATGTTACTGCCATCGTTCAGATATATTTGTTATCACTTTGGTTAAATTCAAGTCTATTTGATTGAATATTATTAATATTTATATGGGCAGTTTACTGCTATTTATGGTATAGTGTTGAAACTATAGGGACGCACGTGTTGGCAGCCGGTTATTGAATAGGAATGTTTTTGTATATTATCTAAATAAGAAATTTTTGCAATAATTATTGTATATGCAACAACAAATCATATTTTTTGTTACAAAGGAATTTTTAGCAAATACTTATAAACGATATTGAAATAGTATTATGTTTTATGCATGTTGTTTTAAATTTCTTTGTAAAAAAATGCTGTGAGTAGCTGTCAATAGCTCTCTCTGAATCTGATTAGTTTGATTATGTGTTTTATTTAACAGCGTTTGTAGTACATAGCTCATGAGTTTAATTTTAGATTATTTTTGTGAGGTGTTCTGACCATGTAGCGTAAACAATTGTCTGTGTTTAGTGCAGAAAAACTTTTAGACGTAGAGCTGCCACAACTGTTCAAAATCGAGAGGCGTTTCTTGAGTTACGAGAACGATTACTTCAGTATAGTCTTGCCAATGATAGAAGCGATACCAGCGGTAGCACTGATAGTGAGACTGAAAGAGAAAACAATGAAAACATTTTATATGCCTATGACTCAGACAGTGTCCCTGAGAATGATAGCATAGGAGATAATATTTCTGTCATTGAAAATGACATAATAGTGACATCCACAGTGTGCCAGAGAATGAGCTAGCTAATGATCATGAATCAGATGAGGCATTATCTCACAGTGAAGAAGAGGGAATTGGTAAATTTCTGGAACTGGAAAATTTCACTGAAGAGGAGAAGAAAGATTATATTTTTTATCACTTTGGTAATATTATAGAATCCATTTGTCAGTGGCCCTTCTTGGTGGTGTTCTGTCGATGAGAAAGCTTGAATTGTTAGATAGACTATCATTAGTGTTTAAGGGAATGCCAAAAAATTACAAAATTTTGCTGGGTACTGATAAAAAAGAAAATGTCCAAAATATGGAAGATCATCTAATGTGATATCATGGTATCGTAAAGAGTTTAGAGAAGTATCAGTTAGATTCTTATCATCAGAAAAAAGGTTGTATATCTATTGATATAAATATAGATAGGCTCCCATTATTTAAGAACAGCATTTACTTCAAAAAAAGATTTTGGCCTATCTTGGGTAAGCTAGTTGGAACCTTGACTGATCCTTTTATTATTGCAATTCATTATGGCGAAGATCAACGAGATATTGATTTGTTTTTAGGAGATTTCATTCTGGAGGTAGAAGGGTTACAAAATAATGGCTACACCTATAATGATGTTCAATACCCTTTCTCCATTAGAAATTTTAAATTTGATGCTCCTGCTCGTTCTCTTGTCAAATGTTGCATTGGACACGGAGGATATGGTGCATGAGGGAAATGCACAATTGTAAGTGTTTATGCAGAAAGGCGAGTACATTTTGTAAATGTTGGTATTGACTGTCAGCCTCGCAGTGATGAGTCATATGTCAACCAAATAGACCGGCTTCATCATACTGACCGCTCGCCTTTGGAACTCATAGGAATCCGTATTGTGTCACAATTTAGACTGGATTCTATGCATCTAGTATATGAAGGAGTTTTTATGAGATTCCTTGAAATATTATTAACATAATGTAACGTACGCGAGAACATTAAAACTTAAATTGCAATAATTATTTTAAACTGAATCTTTGTCGGAACTTTTAAACCTCAGTTTATCGAACGAGTCTCTTGATCTGCAGTTAGCCTGTAGCTTCACTCGGGTCTTAAACCTTAAGATTTGTTGTTTCGAAATCAGATTTTCGAAATAAAGGTAATTAACTTGATTTCTCTTTCAAGATCATTTAAGTTCTTTTCTAATTCTGTCGCTGCCATTTGAGTGGCAACAGATCAAATCAAACTCTGTCGCTGCCGAGAGCATTGAGACATCTTTCGGGTCCTGTCGCTGACGTTAGCGTGGCAACAGACCTGAATCCTGACTCTTTCTCAGGTGTGGCAACTGAGTATTATAAATATAAATCTAACTATTAAATATTTATGCCCAAAAAGGGTGGTAGACGTGTAAGAATTAAAAATTGAAATATCAAATTAATCAAGCAATAATCTCAAATCGCGATCTTCTGATATTAATAACTGAATTAGATAAACTTTTGACCAAATCTTCCGAAAAATCTTCAGAACAAAATAAATATAAACTCAACAGGATTGATTTTGAAATTAACTTTCCTCATTTTAAAAATATCAAAAAAACAGATCCTCGTTATCAAATTTATAAAATTCGTTATCTTTTTGGTGAAAATTAATTTTTTCACAAACTTGTCCATCCCCGGGTAAATTACTTTAATGTATTGACCCAAAACGGACATTAAAATCAGAACGTGACAATAGGAAGGACCATGGAATTTGGATGTAGATACGGTGCGGAATATATCATTTGATTTGTATCAGTTTAAGTCCACAAGATTTCAATAGAAAGCCCAGGAATTTTGAAGACTGGTACAAATATAAAGCCACTGAGCTTCGACTTCGGTTTTTATTATATGATGGAATGCTTGCACTCAGAACTAGCCAGCAATATTTACTGCCAATTTTTAATAAAGAATTTATAAATATGTTTGTTAATTATGCTGTACAAATGTACGGAAAACATTTTGTATCATATAATGTTCATATCTTAAAGCACTTACCCAGTAAACATTGATATCTTGTAGAAATCGAAAAGACATCTTATTCAAGATATCTTCAAGATATTTTTAAAAGATATCTAAAAAGTTTTTGTCGAAGATATCTTCATAGAATTTCTAAAAGATATCTAAAAGACATCTAAAAGACATCTTAAAAGATGTCTTAAAAATTTTCGAATTAGACATGTCAGATATCTAAATGAAAAATCTATACAAGATATCTTAACCTCTTTCTGGCCAGAAACCTTATATTAGGCTTATAATTAAATTTACCGAAAACACTATATATTCATTTAGCTAAAATTTTCTTCTTTTAACATAATATATGCATTTATTTCGAAATAATTTGATATGTTACTTTAATGACACTTTATATACTGTCTCATACTTCATAAAGTGCAACATAATCATATTTTTATATACATATTTTTCAACATTTTTATTGCAAATGACGCTAAACAATCATTTTAACAATAAATAGTAATATAAAGTTCAAATGCAACAAAAAAATAATCACTTTTTTCGAACTAAAAGCTTAATAATAATAGGCGTTAGATTAATGTTATCTTCTTCGTAGTTTATTTCACTGACAAGGACAAAAATGTTTTAGTATTAAAATTTAAAATGTCGGCCAAAAAAGGGTTGATCTTCTAGAGGTTAAAGATGTACATCTTTTATACATATACCTTAAAGACCAATTCTAGAATTGCTTTAAGATATCTATAAACGTCTTTATATATTTATTACTCAACATTAAAAAAAAGAGATTTTAAATCATAATTTAGTAGTTCATGTAGCGGTGAAACATCCGCCACAATACAATGTTCACACGCGTGGAGCATCCGCAGTCGTGATGTAGTTCGCGGAATCGCCGCTATAGGCGACGACGCGATGCTGCCTTTCTCGTGATGAAATTTACATTCTGAGAGCTATATAAGAAGATCACTTACGGTGATGGATTAACTTATGATAGTAAACTCTCAACCCTCTTAGAGCCTACATAATAAATGTTTTGTATCCTAATGGAGAATATTCCACGGGTCTTCGCACCTCTTCTCGGAGAAAGCTTTCTGAGCCTCCGCATAAATGTATAAACCTTTATAAATGTCTAAAAAGAATTCTAGAAAAGGTCTTCAAGACGTATAAAAGACATTTATAAGATGTCTCATATAGATTTTTTGGATTTCTAAAAGACATCTTTTAGATATCTTTAAGATATCTTTTAGATTTCTTCAAAATGTCTTTTAGACATCGCCAGATATCTAAAAGATATCTCAAACTGTTGCATAAGACATCTTTTAGATCGCAAAAAGATATATTTTCGTAAAAAATGCGAGATATCGCAAGAAATCACAAGATGTCTTTTAGAAATCTAAAAGACATCTTTTTGTCTATATGGTAGTCGATGAATATAGAAACCATGGAAATCTCGAGTCGTTTAGTGCCTTTCCATATGAAAATTTTTTGAAAACAACCAAACAAATACTAAAATCAGGCTATTTACCACTTCACCAACTTGCTCAACGGACCTCAGAACAGATCAACAAAGTAGAAATATTATTAGATGAGAAAGACAACTCAGTTGAACTTTTGTATCTTCATGAAAACCTTAATGAAACAGAATCTAGTTCAAACAGAATCAGCAGTTTAGAAAAGTTCGTGTCAATAATATTATTCTAAAGATTGGTGAAAAGGATTCCTGCTTTATGACCACTAAAGGCATTGTTGTTGTACTAGAAAACATAATTAACAGAGGGAGGAATATTGTAATCCTCACTGGCAGATGATTTAATCACTCAGATGACTTCTACACTTTTCCAATGAATTCATCACAGCTAGGCATTGTAAAAGTGTGCAGAATCAATGATATTCATGAATCTTTCTTTCTAGAAGATGTGTTCCGAAAGTGTTGGATTATGAAGTATGGTGATTGCTTCATATCTGTACCATTATTGCATTCTACTCCACTTCTTCATTAAGTTAGTTTCAAATTAATATACTAGAATAGACTTGAAAAGACATTTTTATATGCATCTGATCATTTTTATAGAACTTTTAAGCTAATTTAACATATGCAGTGGTGGGATTCTATCTCAATACAATCATATTTTTTCTTTACATTAAACGTGTTAAGATTTCTGTTACTAATATATTTTTCTTCTCGGTTTAGTTTATTGTTGCCAAGTTTATTCAAAAATCTTCTGACCTTGATGAGCCTGATGATGTGTATTATGAGGTGGCAAGCAGTTAATGGCTTTTATTTAAAAAAGAGATTCATACATATCAATGCTACTGACTTCCTAATTCTTTTACTGAATATCAAATTGTCAAATGATTAAGAATCAGACACCACCTGATGATAATTCATGGACTATTTTACCCTGCGAGATAAAATCGTTCTATGGTTTGTATCGACAGAAGCATGTTATTTATTGTTTCATGGTGTTTGTTTTTTTGCTCACAGAGTTTTATTTATTGTTTTTTTCTCTAGCTGATTTCTTGGCTGTTCATCTAGGTGCTAAAAATAGACTTTATAATTCCTCTTATAAACTGAGGAATTTGGAAAGGGCCGCAGAAAAAAGATGCAAACAGCGATACTTTCATCCAAAGATGAAAGTGAGCCTTCTTCAAAAAAATTTATTGCTTCTCCTAAAGACATTGCATTAACAAGTAAAAGCAAAGGATTTTCTCGATTTAATGCTCAACCGAAAGTAAAGTGTGCTGTGAAGGTCTGCGAGGTCAATACTTCCAATAGGCAAGATCAGAATGATAAAATCTTGAAAATAGTGAGAAAAAACAGGGGTTCTGAGACTTTATCTATAGCGGATATCAAAACAAAACTTTTAGAGCGAAAGAAGCAAATGAAACAGAAGATACTGCTCCATGTGAAAGTCATCTCTTCAAATAATAAAGCTAAATGTGATTTACAGTCACCTGACAGTAACCGAGAAAACATCTCGCAATATTCACAATCCTCTGTGCAAGAAAGAGAGGCTACACGACATTCATCATAATCTGGACATGAAGATAAGGAAAATGATTTCCCATCTGAGTTTTGTTCAGAATATAGAAGACGAAGATTCTAACATCGAAACAGTTGAATTTTAACTTTGCTACAATGCAGAGCTCCACGAAGAAAGCAAAAAAACAACTGTCTCTTTTACCTGTAAAGAAAGTGTCAGGACAAATGCAATCTATTTATAAATCATCCTACTTCTCAAGTGTGTATTGTTTTATTTTTCTTTGTATAATTAATTTATAATGCTTTCTTATTTGATTAACTGTTTTATATATCCTTATTTATTTCAGATTTTGAAAAAGATGTGCTAAAATTGCTCAAAGAAAAAAATGGAAAGATTGAAATGGTTTCTAGTAATGTGGCAAAACTAAATATGCATATACTTCCAAATGAAAAAGTATTGTTAAGGCCTAAAGGCATGCCAATTTACCGACTAAAGACTTTAAAGGAAGTTTCTGAAATGGAGACCTTTTTACAAGATGAAGATAACTTGTCATGCACAGTATGTAGATTATCCTGTATGTAGATTATTTGAATTAAAAGTGCAATATTTTATGTAGTACCTGAGACTAATTTTAATTTGTTAATTTTTAATAAGCTCAATTTATGAAACTCAACACGTTTACATTTCAGTCCATTTATCTAAGTTTATATGTATCTAAAAATCCTTCATTGGAGAGGACATCTACGATGAAATTGATGACCCAAGTTTTCAATAATTTTATTGGTAGTGAATACAGTTTTAGTGGTCAAATAGGCAAACGCAAATTTGAAGATCTCTTATTATAGACTGCCATCAAAGGTAAAAGTCTCTTACTTTTTTAGTAAAACGTATCTCTCAATAGATTAATTTTTTCAGTACATGTTAAAATTTATGTTAAAGTAAATATTGATTCCAGCTTAATGTTTCATTTTATATCTAATTAAAAATTTAGTTCAATAAGTCCACTGGTTTAGTAGAACTTGATAAGAGAACTAAGAATACTGTCAGAAATCTTGAACAGCTACTGTAAATACTCTAGTATCTAATTTGTCAAGAAATAGTGTTTTCTTTTATTTCTTTGTTTTAATAAACACTGATATGAACATGTAGGTCTTTCGTCAATGAAGAAATGTAAAGTGTTAAATTGTCTTAATTGTACGATTTTACCCATTTGCTTTTTTTCATATTTTTCATAGTTTTATTTACGAAGTGAAGGTTGGAATTTATTTTTAAGCTAATATTTGATTAATAAAGGGCAAAACAATTTTTTATTTTAACAATAAATATAGGTTTACGATTAAAAAAAATTAATGTAAATGGGATGATAATTTTTCTTTGTATTTGTTTTACGGTCTGAACAGTTTTTTAAAACTTGTGTTTTGCCTTATTTAGATGCTGTTAGTTTAAAAATAGATGATACAGACTTTTTAGTGTCTAAGAGAAGAATACAAGCTTAGCTCAAAGATGCCAAATGGAGAAATAAAAAAGATAGCACTTCTAGTCAACAATCGTCTCCTAGTCAACAGCTGTTTTTTAATCAACAAAATTGTCGATTGAGAGGCTTTGCAGAGGTCCATGAGCCGGGCCTCATACCCTCTTTGTAGAACCATAGCGCTGTACATGCGGCGGCGCGCCTGCGCGGCACCTCGTGCACGTGGGGACCGACCGTGCTGGCAGTAGTAGCATAATATCGCGTAGCATAGCGTGCATGTGATATATATACAGAGTCTGTGATACGATAATTAAAGGGTTTCTAAGCATAAACAATCTGTGTGTTATTCCCGACCGTACCTTAAGAGACAACAGTCTTACAGGTTACGGGCCCAGGGCACGTATCTACTGCGTGGAAAAGTGCGACGGTATAGCATCGGATAAAGTTTAGTGCGTATTAGAGGAAAAGCCTAAGAGAATTCTAGAAGGTAAGTACACAAGATCTCTGTTCTGACGAGAATTGAGAAAGGTACTTAGATAAAATCAGAGAATTCTAGGAAGTTAAATAATTCTAGAAAATTAAGAGAATTCTAGAAGATTAAAGATTTAAGAGGACTATGCCAAAGAGTTAGAGATTCGATCGAGGATGGTTTAGTCATATAAAGAACAAATAAATGCTGACCGCCAGGGGAACAAAAAGACAAGAAGCGGCATATATGCGGCGTGTCTATGCGGGTCGAGTGTAAACAAAGACATTCGCTGTCTTTCTCTTGATGCTTGGACCACGTGCGTGTGTCGCAGTGCTGAGTGCGCCATGCGCTTATCGAGCTACCCGGCGCGTTAGACACTTAAAACTCGAGTTAAAATTACAGTGTGGATCCGTGTAATTGAAAAACTATAACCAACTTCAAAGAGATTAGATGAAGACAAAGAGATTAGATGAGTATAAAGATGCTAGAGAAATCTAAATCAAAGTCGTTATGCACCGGGTCAGGAATCGAGTGTAACTTGCTGTGCGATATGGCTCGATTGCTGAAGGAGGCCGGGCAAATCTGTATGTGTCCCATACGTATGCGTGATCAACCCAAATCCCATAGATATTTTCAGCAGTGGTGGAGATCACATATTGGAGAGTGGTGTGCACGTGTGGATGGCGCTGCAGAGGCGCGTGGTCTCGTTTTCAGTCTATACTGAATTGCCGTGCGTTCTCTATAGTCTCGAGGGCACAAGAAAATCTCTTTCTGCATTAAGAATATTAGAAGAGAATTGTCTGATATTATTGTATATCGAAAATTACAATATAATTTAAATCCCGGTTCAGATGTTGCAAGAATATAAAGAGGATGTCATATCTCTAGAGGATGAAGATACTCAGCGTCAAATCGCTGATTAGAATCGAAAGCGATAAAACGAAAACGATAAGACGACAGAGGAGTCTGTAAAAACTAGAGAGAGAGAAAAGAAGTTGAATCCTTAGAGACTGAAGATGAAGGTATGAGTATAAATATTTAATTAAAAAATACAGCACATTTCACATAATTAAAGGTAAGAGGTTGAGAACAATTAAAATATTAAGAGTTAGAAATATCTATATATATATGTGTAAGTATGTAAACAAAATGTATACTAATTTAAATTTTTTTAATTTAGAGAATACGAAAGTAGAGGTTAAATCTAGAGGAGCCATACCAAAGAAGCCACGAATATTAGAGAACATAATCGTACAAGAAGACCGTCCAATCTTGCCAATTGGAAGCAAGATTTTGTATGAAAAACAAAAAAGGCTAATCGCTAAAAATGACTTAGTGGCAGAGAAAATGCAAGCATCGCTCAGCATGATAGAAAAGATTATGGAGGGAGCGAATAAAATAATGGAGAAGATGGTCAGAGTGTCGGAGGTCAATCTAGAAGAACAGAAAATCAAACTTAGATGTTTAGAGATAAATAAAAACAACACAGAAAGTTTAGAGAATTTAGAGGAAAACCATGTTCAAAAATCAAGAGAATTAGAGTTAAAAAATAAAAGAAAATTAGAGGAAATGATTTATGGATCTGAGAATAGAGAAAAAGAAGTAGCTAACGTTAAGAGTTTGGAAGTAATTAAGAGTGTAATTAAAAGCGAACTGAACGATCAAAAAATAAATATTAAACGAGAATATAAACTGACGCAAAAATCAAACTTTGATCTTTGGTTAGATTATTTGAAATCGGAACTAATGAACAACGATTTGTTAGATGTTATAGATATTAAAGTAAAGAGTCCAGAAAATCTCACAGAATTAAAAATAATTAAGAGAAATAATCTTGTCAGAGATATAATAATCAATCATTTAGACGAAGAATATCATAAGAGAATTCTACATGGACATGATTCTAAGGAAATTTTGAAGAGGCTAAGAAGTTATAAAAATAATGAGACAAATGTTACTCATACATTCGTAAAAGCTCGTTTGTATCAAATGAAAATGAGAAAAGATGAAAAAGTAAATAATTTTTGCGAACGCTTTGATTCTGTCATTAGATAATATGAGACATGTGAAGATGTAGTGCCTCTCACTGAACAAGAGATCAAATTCTATCAGGCAGTTTCTTCTAATATACCTGAATTAAGAGGTGATGATTTGATTAGAAGACAAACAAACCTGAGAGAAATGAATATTGATGAGATAAAATCATTCATGATGCAGAAAAGTTAGAGGCAAAAAAGAGGTCCAAACTAAAAAATGAGCCAAAAGTTCAGAGAGTCACCAGCGGAACCAAAGGTAAACCCAAAAGATGCTATCACTGCAATAAAGATGGACATTGAGCGAAAGATTATCCACTGATAGAGACTGACGCGTGGTTCTGTTACTATTGTCAGAAAATCAAGAACCACAAAGGGGATGACTGCCCGCATGTTAAAACTCAGATTATGGAGAAGTTTAGAGGAAAAAAGTATAAAAATAAAATGTCTTTTATTAAAAAAGAAAAAAACAAAATAAGACTAAGTTTGAACAAAAGGGCTTTAAGAGGAATGTTAAAAGTAAATCGTTTAAAAAGGAAAGTAAAGAGGACAAAAAGCCAAAGAAAACAACGAAAGTCACAGCTAAGGAAAAATCAGGTAAAAATAGGTTCTCAAAGTATCTAGAAGATTCCAAAGAGCCAATTAACTTTATTTAATTGATTAGGAACACGATTCAGGAACAACCAATCATATTGTAAATAAAAGTATAATTTTTTCAAATTTTGAAAAATGTAAAAATAGAGTCATTAAATGTGCAAACAAAAATTAAATTGCTGATTTAATAATAGATGGCAAAGGAAATCTTATGTTGTATGCAAATGAAAAAGAAGGAAAAGTCATTAGATTAACTAATGTAATTACAACAAAGGATGTGTCCGAAAATCTATTGTCTTTAAGAAGGTTAGATGCAGGGTTTAGTATTTATTTAGACGATAAAATACTTAAAGTTTGTAATAAAACAACCAATAGAGTAGCATTTGAAGGAATTTATGAAAAATCCAATTGGATAATACAATTTAGAACAAAGAGAAACAAAATAGAGGCAAATGACGATAATGAATACGCTGTGTACTGTTGTAAGGCTAGAATAGTTTCACACAATGAGCACCTTGAACAATCGCAAGCAAACATTCAAAATAAAGAGTTATCCCATTTGGAGAGAGAGTCTAGAAAAGATTAAAATGTTGGCTGTGCGATTGGGAGGGAGAATGATGAGAAGCTCATAGATGTGAACGAGAGACTAGAGTATGGATATAATACAGACCCCAATCAAACTATTAAATTAGAGGATATAGAGTCATTACAAGAGTTAGAGGAAATAATTGAGAGTCTAATAGTAGAGAAACCAAAGAGATTAGAGAAAATCAGTGAAGCATTGCTATGGCTCACTAGACTAGGTCATGCTTCATTAAACTACCTTAAGAGGCTACAAAAAGTAGAAAAGAGCTTAGAGAAAATAAAATTTGACGATTTTATATTAGAATGTGAGGTCTGTATTATGGCAAAGATGGAAAAGTTGCCTTTCAGAGAAACAAGGCAGAGAGCTCAAAGACCACTTCAAGTTATACACACGGACATTATGGGTCCAATAAAGCCTGCATCTTATCCAGGACATAAGAGATTTATAATTATATTTATAGACGATTATTCCAGGTTAGCTAAAGCATACTCATTAAAAACAAAAGACGAATCTGGAGAGGCTTTAGAGAAATATCTAGTATCTACTAGAAATATGTTGGCAAAAAAGGAAAAGGTGTGTTATGTCATGTTAGACCAAGGTAAAGAGTTCATTGGAGGTAAGTTTAAAAGTATACTCGAAAGAGAAAAGATAGAAGCTATCTTCTCACCACCATACACGCCCGAACCCAATGGAGTTGCAGAGCGATTTAACAAAACGCTACAAGAGAAAATACGAACATACATGTTCGATTCGGGATTATCTAAGAGTATGTGGGAGTTCGCAGCTGAAGCTGCTATACATGTGTACA
Organism: Monomorium pharaonis; assembly: GCF_013373865.1. Lineage (NCBI taxonomy): Eukaryota > Metazoa > Arthropoda > Insecta > Hymenoptera > Formicidae > Monomorium > Monomorium pharaonis. The sequence continues at coordinate 12,810,271 of NC_050474.1, forward strand.
ACAGATCTCCACACAAAACGTTAGAGTATAAAGTCTCGTTAAAGAAGTTCGCATTAAAAACAAAATGTCACTGTGAACAAATAAAGAAATTTGGATGCATCAGATACGCAAAAGTACCGAAACCTAGTTTAAAGTTTGATACTAGAGCAATTAGAGGCGTACTAGTGGAATATATCAATACCGGCTATCTACTATGGCATCCTAGTACGACAAAATTTATAGAGTCACGACATATCCGCTTCAACGAGAAGCTTGTATACAAAAAGATATATAAACTCAGTCAAGTAGAGGATGACAATTGGATGAAAGAGTTTAGAGAAGAGGATGATAAAGAGACAACAGAGCAAAACAACTTAGAGCCCAGAGAAGAAAAGAGGAAGACATAGAAAACAGGCAAAACAATTAAATGATCAAAAACAGAAGGTCGCACATGATGACGCTCCAATGACTAAAAGTAAAACTAAAAGAAATTAGAGTCATTAGATGAAAATGAAATTAGTCATGTACAAAAACTAGAAGATAAAGCTTTGCTACATATGTAGAAAGTGACCGTCAAATCCTAAATGAAACGCAAAAACTAGAAGATAAAATGCGTCAGTGTCTCTTGGTATCATTGCATGGAGATCCTATTTCTTATGAAGAGGCAATAAAGAGCAAATATAGAGAAGATTGGAGAATAGCCATAAATGAAGAGCTGGAATCCATGAATGTCAATCAGGTATGGAGACTTTTTGACAGACCAACGGAAACATTGGGTAGAGGTAAAGCCAATATAATAGATTCAGAGTGGATATTTAAGAGAAAATTAGAGATGAATGGATCGACTAGATACAGGGCAAGACTGGTAACTAGAGGCTTTAGAGACAAAAATGTATATGATCTCAAAGAGACATATGCTCCAGTTTCAAGACTGTCACTGGTTAGATCTATTCTGGCAATAATAAACAGATATGGTTTATATGCCTGTCAATTAGATGTTAAGGCCGCATTTTTCAATGGAATTTTAGAGGAAGAGATATACATGGAAATCCCGGAGGGACTAGAAGTAAATGCACAAACTAAAAGGACAAAAGTGTGCAAACTAGAGAAAACTTTGTATGGCTCTAAAGATAAGCCCAAAGAATAACATTTTCAGAGGAAGCTCAAAAACTCGGTCTGGAAAACAACTTACATAAACCATGTTTGTTCACCTGGAGAAAGAATGGCAAAATGGCTGTCATACTACTTTATGTGGATGACATACTACCCATATAGATAAAAAGGTGTCTTTTAGATTTCTAAAAGAAATCTATTTGAACTTTATATTACTATTTATTGTTAAAATGATTGTTTAGCGTCATTTGCAATAAAAATGTTGAAAAATATGTGTATAAAAATATATAATTATGTTGCACTTTATGAAGTATGAGACAGTATATAAAGTGTCATTAAAGTAACATATATATTAAATTATTTCGAAATAAATGCATGTATTATGTTAAAAGAAGTAATTTTAGCTAAATGAATATATTGTGTTTTCGGTAAACATAATTATAAGCCTAATATAAGCTTCTGGCCAGGAAGAGGTTAAGATATCTTGTTCAGATCTTTCATTTAGATATCTTTGACATGTCTAATTCGAAAATTTTTAAGACATCTTTTAAGATGTCTTGTAGAATTCTTTTAGATATCTTTTAGAAATTCTATGAACATATCTTCGACAAAATCTTTTTAGATATCTTTTAGATATCTTTTAGAATTGTCTTGAAGACATCTTGAATAAGATGTCTTTTTGATTTCTACAAGATATCAATGTTTACTGGGTAGTCGCCAGCAATGACTCAATGACATGAGAAAACTAGATGAAATTAAGAGCAGATTGAGTGGAGTCTTTGAGATGAAAGATCTCGGAGAGCCCAAACAATTTCTGGGAATGGCAATAGAGAGAAATAAAGAAGAAAAATACATTGTCATGCACCAGACAAATTACACGGAAAGTGTATTAGAAAGGTTTAACATGAAACATTGTAAATCTCAAGATACACTCATGATCACTAGACGAGCGAGCAATAAAAATAAGAAGAATAAGTTAGAAGATGCTAAAGATAAAACTAGAGTTAGAGAGGCAAAGAAAGTGCCCTACAAAGAAGCTATTGGAAGCTTAATGTATTTGGCAAATGCTACAAGACCTGACATAGCATTCACAGTAAACTATCTAGCAAGAAAACAGTTAGAGCCTACTGAAGAAGATTGACTAGATGTAAAAAGAGTTTTCAGATACTTAAGAGGAACTGCAAATAGAGGATTGGTGCTAAGAGGTACAATGAATGAATTAGAGGCATTAACGGATGCTAGCTTTAGAGATTGTATAGATTCTACATCCACTGGAGATTACATAATTAAACTATTTGGAGATGTAATAGCTTGGAGAAGTCATAAACAGACTTATGTTACACTCTCTACTTGCCAAGCCGAATATCTGGTTATGAGTGATGCCTGTCAAGAGTTAATTTCGCTGGATAAGTCAATTAGACATGTTGTTGGAATGACGTTCTTTCCGATAACAATCCGGTGTGATAATCAATCTGCAGGAGACTGCACTAAAAGAAATGGAAGTCACAAGCTTAAGACGTTTGATGAGAGTTTAGAAGAAATAGAGAAAACTTTAAGAGAAAGAGAAATTTCTGAAAACAGAAAGGATATAGCAGACACTCATAGAGACTTTGTGAAACAATGATCAAAGAAAAATTAGAGTCCAATTGATAGAGACAAGAGAAAATCTGGCTGACATCATGACAAAACTTTTGCTTTTAGAAACCTTTAAATATTTAAGAGATAAAATTATGAATTAAGAGTTTAAGACGAATAAACCTTCTAACCAATGTTAAATTTTATTTGTTTAAATAAAAAAGAGGATTAGAGAAGCTTAGAGAACAGTATCGCAGCCAGCGCACGAACCAGCAAAGGGAGGGAGTGTCGGTTGAGAGGCTTTACAGAGGTCCGTGAGCCGGGCCTCCTCCCCTCTTTGTAGAACCATAGCGCTGTACATGCGGTGGCGCGCCTGTGCGGCACGGCGTGCACGTGGGGACAGATCGTGCTGGCAGTAGCAGCGTGGTATCGTGTAGCATAGCGTGCATATGTGATGTATATACAGAGTCTGTAATACAATAATTAAAGAGTTTCTAAGCATAAACAATCTGTGCGTTATTCCCGACCGTACCTTAAGAGACAACAGTCCTACAAAAATACTAGTCAAGAAAAAAATACAAGACGTGAAAAAGGATTGAGGCAGAAGCAGAAGTATAGTAGTGAGGATAGTAGTTCTTCAATCAGATCTTTACCTCATGCAAATTAATAATATTGCTGTTTGTGGTAACATTAGCAGGCCAAACAAAATTTTTATTTAAATATGTTGATTTATATTATTTTGATTTATCCTACTAATTTTTAAGAGTTTTATACTATTTTTTATTCTCTTCGTAATTATTTAATTTGAAGTTTTATTGACCCTATCATACTCAATGTATGTGTAGTAACTTTGCTTTACAAATATAAATTCAATCTTATTTGTTTGCCGTACTAATTTTTAAAGTTGTATGTCTACCATTTTTATTTTTCATCGTTGAAAGTGTTCTCTTCGTGATTATTAAAATTGCTAATTTTACTATACTCATTGATTTTTTGTACACTACCTTCCTGATCCAAACAGGCAATATAACTACTATAAGGATTATTTAAATGAATTTCAGAGGTCATTTATCATATTTAATGTACACAGTCGACTGTTCAGTTTACTGTTCGGTGTTATCAAAACTTTGAGGGAGAGAGAAAAAAAGAATAACAAAGGGAGTGAGTGTACATTCTAATCGATGTCGATTCGATGTCTTTTCGAGAATAGCAGAAAAACATGACGCTTAAATAAACGTGCTATCCGATATTTGCAATATTTTAAAAATATGCGTATTGTAATTTTATCACAATTCCATCGATATCGAAATGTCGATTTCAATCACAAAATCACGTCGAATCGATGTATTCGATCGACGTCTTTTATCGACATCGATTCGATTTCGAATCGAGCAACCATTTCTCACTGGGATATGCAGCAGCGTAGCGAGCCATGTGGCTCCACGGGCTCTCCACGCGCTTATCATACATTTCCTTACTTAAAACTTTATTTGTATTTTTTTATATTAATGAATAATTAAATAAATAAATTTAAATTAATAAATAAATTAATAAATAAACAGAGAAATAAGTGAACTGAAAAGTAAATAAGTAAATATAAATACAATTAGAAATTATTTCAATTCCTTATTATTTTTTATTTTTAGTTGTTAATTATTTATTTGTGTACTTGTATTTATTTAATTATTTGAAATATTTATTTGATTCAATTACTTAATTCTCATAATTGACTTAGCAGCGATAGACAAAATTAACTACGGAGAGTGTGTTATACAAAGATATAAAAAAAATTGTTGATAAAAAGTATTAAAATAAATTGTTAGTAAACAATTTGTTTAAACAGTTTTTTAAAGAATTATTTTAGCATGTGTTTTTTTTTTAATTATTATAGTGATTTTTTTCGTAGCGAAGAAGCTATCAATTTTCATTTAAAAACAGTTTTTAAAAAAATGTTTAAATTTTTTAAATAATTTCTTAGTATCGACATGCATTATGTGTTCCTTATGCAATTTTTCCGTAGAATTCAGTGCTATTATTTTAATTTCAAATAATAAAAATAATTTATATATCTACTATTCCTTATTTTTTTCTTATTATTTAAAAACACTTTTAAAAGAGAAGAGGAAGGAGTAAAAAGAATTAAAATTTTTTTTATTTAAAAGTAAAACATTTATACGTAAATTGCGGCTAAGATTTGTTCCACGTTTTAGATTTTTGTTGTCCTAAAAAAGGCCGATTGTTATCTATTAAGTGGCTTTGAAAAGAGCCAATTTATTTAGGGGGTGTGCTCAAATTGTTCCCCGTTGGCTTCTAGGCAAGCATGGGCTCTCCGGACGGCTTCGTTCCTTACATGAAGAAGCATTTTGGCATCCACCGTTGCTACTGCAGCATGTAATCGAGCAACCACTTCCTCCACGTTTTCTGGCTCCTTTGCATAAACTTTTTCTTTTAAGGTAACCCCAAAGGAAGAAGTCTAAGTGTGAAAGATCAGGAGAACTGACAATAAAAACCAAATTAAAATTATTACTTATACTTAGCGATATTTAACTATGCGTTATATAAGTTCAAATGAATCTTACCGTGAAGGTCAGCGGAGCGGACCGCCAGCACCAAACCAACGTCCAGGAAACTGAGCGTTAAGATACTCTCTTACACGCTCTATATTATGCTGTGGTGCTCCATCTTGCTGGAACCAACGAGGTCAAGCTGCAAGAGAGATGTCGTCCAACAAATCTGGAAGCGCCTCCTCGAGGAATGTAGCGTATTGTTCACCCTGAAACAAAAAAGGCAAAATGTATAGTTATTAATATTGTATGCATACGTTTGTGTGGATAAATCATCGAGTCTCAGATGTATTGATATTTACCTTAAGGACATCCGGAAGCTGATAAATAAGAATTTGATTTCCGACAATTCCTCCTCATACGTTCACTTTTCAGCAATGCTGAAAATTTCTTATTCTTGTTACAAAGGGATTTTCGTCAGCATAATAATGCAAATTATGCTGGTTAAAAAGACCTTCTCTGGAGCACCACCGCATAATATACGGCGTGTAAGAGAGTATCTTAACGCTCAGTTTCCTGGACGTTGGTTTGGTGCTGGCGGTCCGCTCCGCTGACCTTCACGGTAAGATTCATTTGAACTTATATAACGCATAGTTAAATATTGCTAAGTATAAGTAATAATTTTAATTTGATTTTTATTGTCAGTTCTCCTGATCTTTCACCCTTAGACTTCTTCTTTTGGGGTTACCTAAAAGAAAAAGTTTATGCGAAGGAGCCAGAAAACGTGGAGGAAGTGGTTGCTCGATTACATGCTGCAGTAGCAACGGTGGATGCCAAAATACTTCTTCATGTAAGGAACGAAGCCGTCCGGAGAGCCCATGCTTGCCTAGAAGCCAACGGGAAACAATTTGAGCACACCCCCTAAATAAATCGGCTCTTTTCAAAGCCACTTAATAGATAACAATCGGCCCTTTTTAGGGCAACAAGAACCTAAAACGTGGAACAAATCTTAGCCGCAATTTACGTATAAATGTTTTACTTTTGAATAAAAAAAATTTTAATTCTTTTTACTCCTTCGTCTTCTCTTTTAAAAGTGTTTTTAAATAATAAGAAAAAAATAAGGAATGGTAGATATATAAATTATTTTTATTATTTGAAATTAAAATAATAGCACTGAATTCTACGGAAAAAATTGCATAAGGAACGTATAATGCATGTCGATATTAAGAAATTATTTAAAAAATTGTTTAAACATTTTTTTAAAAACTGTTTTTAAATAAAAATTAATAGCTCCTTCGCTACAAAAAAAAATCACTCTAATAATTAAAAAAAAACACATGCTGAAATAATTCTTTAAAAAACTGTTTAAACAAATTGTTTACTAACAATTTATTTTAATACTTTTTATCAACAATTTTTTTAATACCTTTGTATAACACACTCTCCGTAGTTAATTTTGTCTATCGCTGCTAAGTCAACTATGAGAATTAAGTAATTGAATTAAATAAATATTTCAAATAATTAAATAAATACAAGTACACAAATAAATAATTAACAACTAAAAATGAAAAATAATAAGGAATTGAAATAATTTCTAATTGTATTTATTTTTACTTATTTACTTATTAGTTTACTTATTTCTCTGTTTATTTATTAATTTATTTATTAATTTAAATTTATTTATTTATTTAATTATTCATTAATATAAAAAAATACAAATAAAGTTTTAAGTAAGGAAATGTATGATAAGCGCGTGGAGAGACGGGGAGCCATATGGCACGCTACGCTGCTGCATATGCCGGTCGCGCGTTTGATTGTTCAACTTCATTTATTAATGATTCAGTAAATAATAACCTAAACCAAAATTGGTAAAGGAACTTTTAGTTTACAATTTTATTCTCTTTCACTCTGTAAAATAAAAATTATTCATTCTGGGACACCCTATAATATATACTACTATGATAAAAAAATAAGGTAAATTTCTCGTTTAAACTTCGCGAATATTATAAAACCATGAAATGTCGGTTTTTTTGTTGGTTAGTAGTACTGTCTTTAATAACTATGCAGAGTTTCATGTCAATATATTCCAATGCTGCAGAGCTACACGTGTTTTTGTAAACATATGTAAAAGACGTGGTTAGTAAAGATTTGGTTACAGATGATTCACCTTTTTTGCCACTTTCTCCTTTTTTTCTCTCCGGTTTCTCTCTTTTCTTTCTGTATTTTCTTTTTTTCTTGCGCTAACTTTCTCGTTTTCATTCTCATTTTCTTTGTCATCGTTTTTTTTCATGCTATGTCGTCATGGATGTATATGTACACATATATAAAAATCTTCATATATACGTCTACGCTTCAAACGAAATGTGGTCATATAAGCATTGGAAAAGAACTTCGATTATTCAGCAATACGTCAACTGTGACTTTTACTTTTATTGTATCTTAAGGGTTACTGTGAGATGTACTATGCATATAACTGAATTATGTGTAAAGCAGAAGAGACACATAAAGATATATTTATGAAAAAAAAGAAATCAAATAAAACGCAAATGTAATTGAAATAATTGTGCAATTGTGAGATAATAAGTTTATTATTTGGGTAGGCTGGTCGTGGCCGTGGAGTAGTGCCACGTGGCCGAATCGGTTGCCCGCAAGCCCGTGGGCCGGTCAGGGGAGGACGCAACCTCGCAACTTCGGTGGCTCGTGGGGTCCAGCGGCTGGCCGCTCGTGGGGGGGATCCACGCCAAGGGAAGTTTACCAGGAGGATGGTCTGTATCTTCACAATAAATTGTCTTTTACACTCTTTACATTTAATTCCGAATGACACAAAATGCATTTACCACATATATACACATGCATATACACACACATACGCGCGCGCTTGCGCGCAAGTGTGCGTATTTAGCGCAGAAAAATTTTTCTTAGAACGTATCCTTAAAATTATGATAATTAAAAGACACGGTAATGTCTTGCGTCAAGTGAAAGCGCGGCGCAAGATAGACCGTGTATATTTATACGAGTTGCGAGCACCTGAATTTATCAGATCTCAATAACGGCCGAACCGATTAAATTTTAACTAGGTTCAATCAAAAGTTTGAGTTTGATTGTATAAGAAAATTTTTGTCATTTTTTTGCTATGTATTCTACGAGTGGAGATATCGCAATGCAAAGTTAGAAATATGAAATTTTCATTTAAGAAATTTTCTATGTCCAGTTCATACTATTTACGCTAGTTGGCGCTCGTCTAATCTGTTCTTAGATGCATATCTCGAGAACGGTTGGAGATACGAACTTGGGATAAGCACTAGTATTATCAAATGTCTTCAGATTAATTAATTAATTAACTATTAATTAATTAATCTTAAAATCTGTATATCTCGACAACGGTTGAAGATATAAACTTGGGATAAGTACTATTATTGAAACATTTCAGAGAGTCAATGCTTATCTAAAATTAATCAATTAATTAATTTTAGATAATTAATTATTTAAAATAAGTTTTAATACAAATAAATATTTTACTACAAAAACTTGGCGCTGCTAAGTCGAATAATTTGCTTTAATACAAAATTATCTTCTAACAATCTAACTTATATACTAAAATAATACATATAACATACGCACGCATGAGAGAGAGAGAGAGAGAGAGAGAGAGAGAGAGAGAGAGAGAGAGAGAGAGAGAGAGAGAGAGAGAGCGGGGGGGGGAGAAATATATATATATTTGAACGCACGCATAAGAGACTGACAAGGGGACCTTACGGGTCATGGAACACCGATTTTTTTTATACTTATAGGATTTGAAGATCAGTACCCGGACTTCAATTTCCTAAAGCAGTACGATGCGCTTCTCAAAAATACTCGAGAAAATCGATTTTGAAGATCTCCGATATCTGTAAGTACAGAAAATTTTAACCTATTGTCAGAGCCGCTCGTAGCCAAGCGCACAGAGCTCTAGTTTTGTAAGCGCGGAGTCGCTGGTTCGATTCTCGCTCTGGCCTCAATTTTTTTTTCATAAGTTAATAAAGTTTTTTTTTTAATCCTATATCTTAACATTTATCAAATTGAAATGCTAATTAATTATTAAATATTTATTCGTTATTTTTTAAATAAAAATTAAATTGGCTCATGTAATACTGACGAGTAATGTCAAATGTATTTATTATTAATATATTTTATAACATACATGAATTAATAACTCATAAAAATTAAACAACCATTTTTATAAATATTATTTTTGTTTTTTATATTATTTTTGTATTTACTCGTAATCTCTTAAAAAGTATTTCATTTTCTTTAATGTTTTCCATTTTTTGTACCAAATTTTAATTTATTATAAATATTCGCATTTTCAATCAAGTAGTAATTAAAAATAAAAAAATGTTAATTTTTATTTAAAAAATAACGAATAAATATTTAATAATTAATTAGCATTTCAATTTGATAAATGTTAAGATATAGGATTAAAAAAAAAACTTTATTAACTTATGAAAAAAAAATTGAGGCCAGAGCGAGAATCGAACCAGTGACTCCGCGCTTACGAAACTAGAGCTCTGTGCGCTCGGCTACGAGCGGCTCTGACAATACGTTAAAATTTTACTTACAGATATCGGAAATCTTCAAAATCGATTTTCTCGAGTATTTTTAAGAAGCGCATCGTACTGCTTTAGGAAATTGAAGTCCGGGTACTGATCTTCAAATCCTATAAGTATAAAAAAAATCGGTGTTCCATGACCCGTAAGGTCCCCTTGTGAGATATTAAAAATCGCATTTTTATAAACTAAGTTATATACCGAACACACACACACACACACACACACACACACACACACACACACACACACACACACACACACACACACACACACACACACACACACACACACACACACACACACACACACACACACACACACACACACTGTGTCTAGTCCCAAGTTAAATTGATTAAATTCGCTGACTCGAAATTTTGACCTACGAGTGCACGACTCGGAAAATAGGGTTATAACGGGCACGCTGACCCACATTTTCCAGTCGCAAAAAGTGCGTTCGATCCGAGGCACCTACCATCTCTAAAATCGGGTGCCTATAGGAATTATACGATTTGTTATGTCCTTCCCTGCCTTACCTGCTCTCTCAGAAATATTCTTCTAATTAAAATAAATAAAAATTAAATCTTATAAGGCTGGACGTAACAATCCATTTTTGTAGTTTTTAAATTTTTATTTATACTAAATTAAAGATTATTTTTTACCAAATTCAGCCATATACGATTAATTTATGTTTCAAAAAACCATTTTCGAGAAAATTATAAACGTTTCCGCATATATGCTCTTCATGCTTATGTATGTAAGTAATAATCATTAAAACAATAAAATGTATAAAAAAATGCTTTTAAATAAAATTTTCATGATTTTTTTTACTAACCTATGGAGTTGTGTGGACACAGTAACAAAAATAACATGAAGATTGGTGAAAAAAAACTGTTCCCACAGACATGCCAGAGTACTGAGGCCATATTGTATCCTGAAAACAATTATTTATGTATGTTTCCGGACTATTATAAGTACGCACATGCATTTGTATAATTAATTCTTGAACTGATATAACAAATAACATAACACTTTATAAAATGTGTTTACCATAGCGTCATTGTCTGTCCCAAACACAGAAACAACGAAGAAAACTGCTCCAGAAAATCATCTGTAATACATAATTTGATTATTTAAAACAAACATAATTTTTTAACAAAGAGATAAATAGAAGTTCATAGAAAATTTGTTTTAAAAAATATGTACGCTACGAAATCTAAATATTATACAGAATTAAAGAAATAAATATCTGAGGAGTTCTTGAAAAATTAAACACAAAATTAAAATGTTGAAGTAACGATTAAATTTCAAAGTTGATAATAAATCATTAGTGCATATTATTAACAAGATTTCGTATGTATTTTTTTTATAAATTTGGAAATTCTTTTCCAAAATTTAAATACACATATTAATTCTTTGCGGCACAACGGAATTCTGAAGTCCCACCTTTTTAAAATTACTTTTTAACTTTTTAGGGCACTAAAACCTGAATTTTTTCTGTTTTTTGGAATTTTATCTCATCGATATTTTTTTTAACACTAAGGTGTATTTATTATTAATTAATTAACCAAAAATGCCTTTTTTACAGGAAAAATTTATGTCAGAACAAACGTTAAGTAATATTGGTGTGATAATTATAACCTAAAGATTTTTGAGATCGCTGATTACGAATATTACATAATAATTTTAAAATTCAACATAATGAATCCAATATGACGAATCGAAAATATTTTAATTTAGTTTATTTAGATAAAATTCATAATGCAGCTGTTTTTGTGGTTGTTGATTACGAATCTGACATTAGAATTTTAAAATTCACAATGGCGAATTTGTCCAATATGACAAACCAAAACTTTTTTAATTTTGTTTATTTGGATAAAATGTTTAATTCGGAGGTGTTTGAAACGATAACTACAAATCTTACATTAGTTTTTAATTTATTAATTTATATGATTATAAAAGAGGCCCCATTTTTGGTGCGCCATGTTAATCCGCTATTTTTAATTTTAAAATTCTGATGTCAGATTCGTAATCAGTAACCCACAATCAGTAAACCTGTATTATGAATTTTATTTAAATAAACTTAATTAAAATATTTTTGGTCCACCATATTGGATCTACCATTTCAATTTTAAAATTTTTATGTCAGATTTGTAATGAGTGACCCCAAAAGATCCTAGATTACAATTGTCACATCAATATTACTTAATGTTCGTTCTGACATAAATTTTTTTTTGTAAAAAAGGCATTTTTTGTTGATTATATAATTAATAATATAAATCTTATAAATAATTTTTTATATATTTTTTATAAAAAATAATTTTATAAAAAATTTTTTTAATTATTCATATAAATAACATGCATTTTAGTGTTAATAAAAATATTAATAAAATATAATTCTAAAAAAAAAACAAAGAAATTCAGGATTTAGTACTTAAAATAATTAAAAAAATAATTTTTTAAAAGTGGGATTCCAGAGTCCTGCTGACCGCAAAGAAGCGATCTGGGCACCGTGTTTGACGGATACCTCACGTTCACAGAAAACATCCTACAATACTGTCGACGCAGATGTTAATCGATGAAGAAGTTCGCGGTTTACAACAAGACTATTATGAAAACCAAAGCAGAAGCGGAGAAAGCCAGTGGTGGTAGATGGCAAGATATTTCACGCACGCGCATTGAGCAAATCTTCGCACGGCCTTACTGACGTATATATATTATGGTACTATAAGTGCCCAGCCTGCTAAAAGAAATGTGTAGAAAATTGTAGGAAGGAAAGAACGTTTTTATTAAATAAACAGAAAAGTAACATTAAACTCATTATTTATTGATATGTTCTTTTGTACACCTGCAGCCGATTTATCACGCGAACACCAACATTTGTTGTGAAGATAAGGGAAACTGCAGAAAACCTTACCTACATCCGTCATTAAAAGTTGCCTATTACGTCACCGCGCGCATGCGCGTAAGGCCTTCTGTCGCGAAAATATCTTGCCGTCTACCATCACTGGAGAGGGCACGGCAACGTGCGTTCTCCCTAGTTAGAGAGCGTTAATGAATTCACAAGATATAATATAATTAATTGTTCATCAATCGGGAGACGGTTGTTGATCAAGACTGTTCCTTTCCACTGTAATTCCCTCCCTATTGTTTTTTGTACCATTGCATAGTTGGATACTGTAGATGACCCCAAGCGCAATGGAAATAGAGTCGGGGGAGCAACATCTTTGATTAGTTGTTCTCAAAGAGTGGTTAGTCTTATAATATAATAGGATCGGTGTCCGTGTTATTTGTGTTTGATGAGATTCTTACTTCCTGGCGTCTTCCGGGAAAGGAGCTACTGATGTAATGATTTGTTTTGTCCCGGGGCTCCCTCCCAAATGACGTCGTGGTAGGCTAAATCGTAGAAGGAGGTTTTTAGTGGGTAGGACCTGAGAGTAGAATCTTATACAAAGAATCCCACATACTTAGGAGTACAGGCTCCCGGGCATCTTTCGAAGATTTTTTCCTCCTTGTAAAAAAATCATCCCGCGTTAATAGACTAGAGTCTCGAACAGTCTACTAACGCGGGGTTCCAGTGTACTTTCATTCTGAAGGTTTCCAAATCTATAAAAGCAAATCTATAAAACGTAGTTGTTTAGCAAAATTTCAGCGTTTTATCGATAAAACTATCGTGCCCTTCGTTATGGGACACGGTACGGAATCGTTGCTGATGGCTCCTCGTGATCAGGTTTTCTAGAGATAACGCCGAGTGTGGTATAAAAGAATTATATTTGGTTCCAGCTTAGTTACAATTCCCAAATATCATTTAATAAACCCGTTTTGATAAGTATCGTAACCCGTTACAGTAATTAATTATGATAAAATGTTACGACGAGCGACATGGATTCGTCTATTAATTAATACGCAGTAAGCTCGTTCGTTCTCTGCTTATATACCGCTTTTTTGATCTGTGCTAGGAGCATTCTCCTGTGTCCACGGGACTTTTGTTTGTGCGCTTGCTTAGCTAGCAATTGCTGGCTACGTACATTTCATCACAAATCGATGGATTTCGATTGGTATCGGATTCGATGAAACGACTAGATGCATCGCCTGATGCGATTTTCGGTGTGAAGACACGCGCGAGGTGTTATTTGACACCTTTATCGTCCGCGACATTTTCGGTGTGAGTGTATCTCACTCACAACAAAACATATCTCCAGCATCTTCTTAATAAGCATCTAGTTGCATATTAAGGATCTCTTCTTTTACTATTTGAAAAAGAAAAATAGTTTTTCATAATTTTTAATGTGCTAAATCTTAATCCGTAAGAAGGAATGTTGCATCATGTTAGGTAAGAAAAATAAGATAAAAAACACATTTTTGGCTATTTTTGTTAAAATGGTTTGTAGTTTCAATTCGTAGCAATGCGAAATATTTCAAAAATAAATCAATGATCAAATTTTAATATAAAAATATTGTATTTTAAAATGCTATATAAAGTTGTCTTGTTTTATCCTGGCTGAGATATATTTTTCGCAATAAATTATTTACAGTTTTTTGGATAAGAGGGAAGCACGAGACGAGGCATTAACAAACAAAGATTTAACCGATTACATTGCCGACCATTATAAACATCAAGCTCACTTCGTTTGACCCGAGGTAACGTGGTATGAAAAAAGGAAATGTCGTTTTCCGAAATGGTGTTAATACGTCGCGGCTACAAGATGTTTATTCGCATCTGGATGAAAAAACATTGACACAGGAGATAAGAGGAAAAAGTGTGATAACGTGTCTCCAGTTAGACGAGGGGAAGGCAAAAGCAGGAAAATAAGAAAAGAGAAGAGACCGCGTCGCGACACAGCGTGTTTATTATTCCCGTTACATTCATTAGAAAAGCTAAACGTACAGGGTGCCAATGAAGACGCAGCCTACGTGGTCGTGTTGCGTAGACGATTTACTAATTTCTGGAAGGACGAAAATGGCATACGAGGCATCTATGGACGGTCTAGTCAAGCAAGCACGATAGAATCCCAATAATTTCTATTTTCCCGCGCATGTGCTGCCGCATCAAACGTCTTGGTGCACTGGATTGGTGACATTCGTCTTCTTTGACCTCTATAACTCCTTGACTGTGTATATACACGTCATAAAGGAAGTGGGATCAGACTGTAGATAACGTGTATAAACGTCAAAAAACGTGGAAAAAAATTAGTAACAGTAAAAGAAAGTGTTTAATTTTTATTGTGAACGTTATTACCGGGCTTTTGAGATTTCTGTATATACGCCCCGTTGAAAAGATAAGATGAAAATCCAGATGGATAACACATGAAGATAATCATCTGGATTTCCATCTCATCTTTTCAACGAGGCAAATTTGAGATTAAAACTGAAAAGTTTAAGACGCCCCTACAGGACAAAAGTTGCAGAAATATTACAATATTGCAATATATTACAAACTTTGCAAAAATATTATAATTATTTCAGAAATATTATTTTAAAAATTGAAAACGATAATAATCCGGGAATCGGGAGATTGGTCGCGGTTCGGATAAGAAAATGATTCGGCATACACGACCTTAATAGAATCACACGTTTTTTATTAATTTATACACGCGTGATTATAACCAGAGAGAAGGCTGAGAGGTGTCACGGCCCGCTTTTGGGTGATTCCGGTGATTCTCCGCTACAAGACGCCCTTGACAAAGTGGACATAAACGACATAACCAATGTTCATATTTTCAGGCAATGTCCACAATTTTTTGGTTGCATTCCGTACTACGTGCACAAAGCGACAGCTATATGAGAGTGAGTGAGAAATTAATGAGAGCGAGAGCGATGACAACAAGAGAGTCTGGAAAGCGAGCGAGACAGCAATAGGAATGAGCGAGAAAAATAACAATACAAAGAGGGGAAAAACGGCTTGAACTGGCTCGGGCCGCTCGAACCTCGAGTCTTCTTTCCATGCTGTTATTCTTATCTCGCTCGTAACTATTACTGTTTCGCTCGCTCTCCTGGCTCTTGTAACCATCTCGCTCGCTCTCATTACTTTCTCGCTCGTTCTCATATAAAAATTGTCGTGTTATCATTCCTTCGCTCTTATACCTTTCCGTTCGCTTATATAACTATATTTAAAGACTGACGATTAAAAACTTATAAAATTTTGTAAATTATATATTGCTTTTTATCATATATAAATTATATATTACACGTATAATTATACATATACACTGGCGCAAAAAAAACAAAACAAAATTTTTGACCAATTTTTAAGCAATCTTCAAAGTGATGCAACTTTGCGAAAAATCATCCAAATTACATGTACTTTTTTTTAAATTAAAGAACAAAGACTCTACTTTGAGAATCCTTACGCGAAAGTTTGATTTGTTAAGTGCGAATCTTTTGTATCGCATGAAAACCAAACATGTGTTTTTTCATTGAAAAAAGTAAAAGTTTTGTTATTATTTTTCACAAATTTCTCGTTAAAATCTGGCTAATATTAATCCAGATTCTTAAAGTTTATTTTTTTCTGAGCAATTTCAAAAAAAAGATGTCGATGTTTTTTGTCGATTGCATATGAGTTTGAAATTTGCACTGCATTTTAGGGTATTTTAGCGAATAAATACGGTATTTTTTGAATATCATGAATTTTGAGTATCAATATGATATTGCACATTGATTTTATTTGTGTTTAACTCAATCATACCGCCGTCATCAAAGTGACCCGATGTGCACAACATGGAGAATGACGATCGGATTTTGTACATCATGTGGCTCAGATATCTCATTTCTTTTTATAATATATATGAAGATTCTTAAGGGGGGATATACCTTTGTAAATTTTTTTTTTGCTTTCTTTTTTTATTGGCTTAAAAGGTCCCTTAACTATCCAAAAATGATATCCAAAAGGTTTTATGAGGGGGAAAATTTTTTAAGTGGTTCAAAAATTCAATTTTCCGAGAAAGGTTTTAATGCTGATTTTCAGTATTTTAAGAAAATTTTCCGAATGCTTGCTTTTTAAATTTTGAAATCATCAGGGCGGCAAATACATGTTATCGACTGTCCACTTTTATTAACCCTACTAAATTTAGAAGGACAATTATATGGTTCGGGCATCGCCGATTAAAGATAAACACTAAATTTCCATGATTTTATAGTACTTGAAACTTTAAACGCGTTTTTCTCGAAACTATGTTTTTTGATACGGGCGTATTCATAGCGCCTTCAGTTTTAAACC
The DNA here is from genome assembly GCF_013373865.1 of Monomorium pharaonis. Lineage (NCBI taxonomy): Eukaryota > Metazoa > Arthropoda > Insecta > Hymenoptera > Formicidae > Monomorium > Monomorium pharaonis. The sequence continues at coordinate 12,827,244 of NC_050474.1, forward strand.
GATTGACTTAAAATTTTAGCTGTAGCTTCCTAATTACATTTTCTAGAAAAGTACGTAGGATTTTTTTGATAAGTTAAAATTTAACGATTTTATGATTGAAAATCGACCGATTTTTTTCGATAAAAAATACACTTTTTCCTTCATATTGACGCAATTTTTTTAAAAATAAATATTTTTGAAAAATCCTACGTACTTTTCTAGTTTTTTATATTTAATTTCCATATCTTTTTTATTTTTTATCCTAAGTTGAAAATTGTGACCTGTACGAATACACCCGTGGAGGACTATGAAAAAAAAGAAATTTTCTTTCATCAGCCACTGCGCCGCCATTTTATTTCGAAATGATTTAAAAAAAAATTTTTTTTTACCTCAAAACTTTTATTAACATGTATAAAAAACCGAATTTAAAAATATCACTTTATCTTTCTTAAATAAATTGTCAAAAATGACCCTTGATTTTGCTCTCACAAGGGTATATCTTCCCTTAAGACAATTTTAAAGTCCATATCTTATTAAAGATCGAGATTCAGATTGAATTAAAATAACAAAACAAAGTTATACTGGTTTTATTTTTTTTTCTGATTACATTTTAATTCATTTTCATGATATGCCTCTTACATCATAGATGGAAATACGGCTGTGTCCAATTTGAAGATTAGTATAACACTATATGTGGTACAATCAGATAAGTATTAAGGTGCCTTTTCACTCTGACGCTTGACGCACATTTTCAGCGTCAAAAGACATCATGTGACTAAAAATAAAGATATCCATTCGTCATTTTTAGTCACGTGATGTCTTTTGATGCTGAAAATGAGCGTCAAGTGTCAGCGTGAAAAGGCACCTTTACACAAAATTTTCATTTTTTATTGGGAATAAGCTCAGAGATAAGTTAGTACTTTGTATTATGGTTTATTTTTAGTTATTATATTAAAAGAAAGAGAAGAAAAAATACTTTATTTGAACCTAAATTAGAAGAGTAGAAAAAAAATAAGTGGACGAGTAAGAAAAGAGAAAGAGAGAGGGAGGAGAAGAGAGAGAGAGAGAGAGAGAGAGAGAGAGAGAGAGAGAGAGAGAAAGTTAGTAGTTAAGAAATAATAAGAAAAAGTAAGAAAAGTAACATAAAGTAAATTATTTAACATGTAAATAAATTATAATTATTGTGCTAGAAAGAGTATTATTGTTAAATTGAGAGAGAAAGAGAGAGAGAAAGACAGAGAGAGAGAGAGGGGGGGGAAACAACATTGTGTAGTAATGTCTATACATATACATATGTACATATATATGTAACAAAAATCTAAGATGATACTTTGGGTAAAATTCAACCTAAGTAATACATATTAACTTTCTCCACAAAAATAATGATATATAAATATTTTGCGCCAATTAAAATAATGGATATTTCAATAAACTAAAACATCTATTCTATTAGTATTCTTTGGCCAATATTCATAATTCATAAGGTATTGGGTGCTTTGCGCCTATACAAGGGAATGAAGAAATGCTGGGCCGAGGAGACGACGCGCGGCGCTTAGCGACGTAATGGATGAGCCGCGTTCGTGTGTAAAAGTACGTGTGAAGAGAGGACCGCTCCCGTGACGTCTTACCAGAAGGCGTTTAATCGAAAGTTTACTATGCAGCCATATATTCGTTATAACACGTTTCATTCACAGATTAAGTACCGTATAAGTTGCTGTATATTTGAATTTACTAGCAAAATTACATAACGTAAATTTCATTGAATACATTTTACACGCATTAAATTTTTAGAGCCACATAATGTGCAAAATCCGATCGAGCAACCTCCTCGTGGTGCACATCGGGTAATGCTGATGCCGATGGTAATCATTTTTTTTGTGCACGGACTTCCGAATCGCGAGACTGCAGTTTCTTAATCAAAAACATGCCATATATCCGAAAAAGTTTTATTCTTTTGTTTTTTGTTAGAAGAAAATTGATTAATTTACAATAAAATTGTCTTATCAATATTTAAAGTGCAATATCTCGACGCCAAAATGACGAAATAAAGAAAACCAAAATAGATTTTAAAGAGTAATGTGTAAATTTTAAGAGCACAAGTCGCGGCATCTGGATTCCACATCCCAGCTGTTCTACGTTTCTTTATTTATAGATAAAATTTTTTGATATTTTTATGACATTAGAAAATTAAAAAAGGTCAGTATTTTTTAACTGAAAATTTATTGTTAAAATTGCTTTTTTTAAATTACTGTATGATGATTAGTTGCTGAGATATGAACCGTCGAATTTGAAAATTATATTTTTTCGAAAAATGGCAATAACTTGGTCAAAAAAATCGTAGAGGTTCGTATAAAAAACAAAATTAAAGCATAAAAATTGAGTTTCGAGAACAACTGGTTTCATTTACGACAAAAATTTTATCTTCGCTCATGTAGTGGGCGAAACAACACGAAACAAAAACAAACACAAAGAAAAAATTACAAATTTTTCTATTTTTCTTTTTACTTAAAAATTTTTTGAAATTAAAAAAAAAATAAAATTTTGACATAACCATCGAAATGTAGACATTTTGCCCTTTAATTTGCTTTTTAGAATTTTTTTCTATGACCATTATTCGCAAAATTGCTGTAGTTTAAATTTTACACCTTTTTACCGGAAAAATTAGGTGTTCCCTTAATTTTGTTCCGGAGTGTATTTCACATATGTAAAAATCAGTAAAAAACTGTAAAATTTTATGTTTAATTATAAAAATATAAGTTAACTATACATGTTTTATCCTTCTGACAACATCTATTGAAATGATCTATAATAAATATGTATGCATAAACATGAAGTATTCATGTATTCACGTATCATCACGAAGTGTCAGGTTGCATACGATTTTCGAAGTCAAGCAACGTCGACGTTGAATTGTATAGGTGACCGTTTTTTTGAGTGTATAAATTAAACATGTTCTATTCTATCTAAACAGATACGACTGTTGCTTGGCTGAAACATGTACCTGTAGTCTTCTCCCCTAAATTATCATAGAAATTAAGCGATGCTAGACTGGTAAGGTTACGTTGAATTTATTAAAATAATGCAATCAATTTTATGCTTTTAAAACATTAAGTAAATGTTTAGTAAATATTTAAAAAAGAATTTGTTTAAACGTTAAATAAGTGTTTATTAAATAATAACAGAATATTTTTTTTATATAAAATAAACATTTTTTTCATGAGAAAAGGGGGACTTATCCCATTATTTAAATGTTTTGTAAAATGTTTTTAAGAATGTTTCTCAAACATTAAAAAAAAAAATATTTTTCAAACGTTATTGTGCTCATTGAATATACAATGTATATGTACATAATATAAGTGATGAATATTGGTACGTAAAAAATTTAATAATATTAATAAAAATAAAATAAATAAATAATAATAACATAAACAAATAATATACACGATATAAATGTAATAAATATCAAAAATATTAATTAAAAAGTAATAAAATTATAAGTCTCTGAAGAAGAGAGAATAAAAAGAGGGTAAAAGAGAAAAAAGAAAAAGAAAGAGGAAAACAGAGCGAGAAAGAAAGAAAGAGAGGGAGAAAGCAAATAATTATAAAATAAAATAGGTTATGGAAATATATGTACATACATATATACATACATACATATAATACATATCAAATTAACACATTCAAAGTATATATAATAAAACTTAATGTAATTAAAAAAAGAAGTAATTCTTTAATTTTTACAAAAAGAAGTAAAATCCCATCAAAAACTTTAAAAAGGTAAAAAAGATACGCCAAGTACATAAACGCGTGCTTCCAAAAATGGTTTTGAGATCAATATAATTAGCCAAGTATATTTGTATTTTTTTTGTATTTCGAAGGTTGTATGTTATTGAATTGATAAATGTATATTAAAAAATGCAAATAATGCGAGCCGTGCAAAGTTTTTTGTTTTTGTATTCTTATTATTGATAACACATTTTTTAAATAATTTTTTAATAAATTTTTATGGTTTTTCTAATTGTAAATTGTTTAAAAATGTATTGGGCTAATTTTATTATTTTTTAATCTTATTTATATAATTTTTTAATCGATATATATAAAATTTCTTTAAGTCTTATTTAAAAATATACTCGGTATTATATTGATCACAAAACCATTTTTGAAAGTACGCGTTTATGTACTTGGCGTATCTTTTTATGATTTTTTTATCAGATTTTACTTTTGTTTGTAAGAATTAAGAATTTATTTCTCTTTTTATTTACATTAAGTTTTATTATACATACTTTTAAATGTGTTAACTTTATATGTATGTATGTATATATATTTCCATAACGTAATACATTTCATTTTATTAGTTCTGTAAACAATATGAATGCATTTTTAACATTCCGAGGCCAGGTGCATTTCTCTATACTTAAATCATTCATTAACACCGCATTTTTGCGCTTTTAATATGTGAAAACGTTGGAGAGGTAAAGTCAATCAGAAGGTCCCCACAAATAAAATAAAACGTATCCTTTATATTTTACGTTTATGTACAGTTGTGCTTATGTCAGTGTGTAATTTGATTGGCTTGAAGTAGTAGCAAGAATCAGAAGCCCATTGACAGGATGTCCATTGTTGGAAGCTCTGAGGGCTCCTCGGATGGTGAAAGATTTAGGCGACATCGGAGGTGCCTAAGGACGGTGCCTGAGACGGTAATGCGTTCTAGTCGAAGATGAAGTTGAAACTAGCCGCCGCGTAGCCGCCGAAGTAGCAATGGCTTAAAGTCACGCGTCGCGACTGAATCGCAGGCCATTCCGCACTCAAAAATAAGTTCAATTTTTTGCAGCTAAAAAAACTGTTACGTCCGGCAGACTCCACAATTTCCCTTCGCCAAAGAAACAAATAATTTACAAAAGAAATTCCATTTCAACGGTCTCCGATAATTTTTTACGCGTCTAGGTTTAGTCTGTTAGAAACGTGATGACAAACATGGATGGACGAAACGACCAAGTTGATAATTCCGACTCCTTTTGAATATTGAGTCAACAAATAATAGATTCTGAAGATAGAAATTTAAAAACAAACATCTAAGCAAAGTTTCACGTTTCCTCACAAAAAAATGAGCAATAAAGTATCTAAACATAAGCAAAAAATAAATAACCGTTTCCTCCATCTGCGAACCATACCGTAGCACGTCTAGCACGATAGAAAAAAATTATTTATCTCTTAAATCCAAAGAGAAGATAACCTACGCGATAGGTCGAATCCCTTCGATAAAATTGAAAGAATGTGGGAGGAAACAGAGAAACTTTCAACGAATTACTCAACGTATGACTCAACGCAAAAAGGAAAAACTATTCTCCAATAAGAAACCTTAGAGTTCACCTACCACACAGTCCTTAAAAAGTTCTGCCAGAATATTTGAACCACCCACATCTGGATCCTCCCCCTGTAAGACTCTGTATATTTAATACCAAATCTTGAAGAAAACGAGTTAGTTAGTTGGTCAATGAGTATGAGAGTTGTTGAGAGTATGTTGAGTTGTTGGTTAGGCAGTACAGTTCAGAGTTCGCAGTTCGATTCGCAGTAACGAGTAAGAGAGTTAGTCAGTTAGTTAGTAATCATGTAGAATCAGTGCGCAAGTAAACTTTAGTGCCGTTCCATCCGGTCAAGAAAACCCTTCGATTCCGACAAATTTGTTTGAAAACCAGTAATGAGTAAGTCCCACTATCACAATTTCTTTCTTTGTTTTTATGTTACTCGTCTGTTCCCTTCCGTTTTAATTCTTTAAGACACCCTCCTATTATTTATAAATAATTCCCACACACTTACACGAACCTAAGGCTCCCGTGTGCGAATTTCAAGTTTCCCCACACTTATACGAACTTGAGGCTCCCGTGTGCGAATCTCAAGTTCGCCCACACTTACACAAACCTGAGGCTCCCGTGTGCGAATCTCAAGTTTCTACACACTTACACGAACTAGTATGCGAATCTTGAGCTTTTTCATTGTACTCTCCGATCAGTTCTCCAAAACCCGAAGATGTTCCACTCCCACTCTCTCCCGCTCTATTCTTTATCCTCTTACGATTTCAAGCATCTCTGTTTTCCCCATGTAACCATTTAATAAACCCTTCGTCTATTCCTTTGCTCCGCGTTTACCGTTAATATTATAGAATTAAAAAACAAAAATCTCTTTGTTTCCCTTTCTCCGCCCACTACATACTTATTTAATATTTGTACAATCATATTCATACTCACTATGCGTTTTAAATTCGATTATACCGTTATTACAAAATTGTCAAATCACGACTTCAGCACTTATTTGTATTTTCTTTTTATTTTCATTTATTTGTTATTAGAATAAATACTTTTGTTAATTTTACATAAACTTCATTCATTTAAGTTTCAACGACCTCGCCCCTCCCGAACAAAGACTGCACCTGGTCCGATTCCGAGTTAAAGCGATTCAATTCGTTGACTTGAAACTTGGACCGACGGACGTACGACTCGAAACGGGTTATAGCCGGCTTATCGGCACGTTGGCCTATATTTTTGAGTCATAAAAAGTGCGTTCGACTCGAGGCACCTACCCTCTCTTAATCTGTGTGCCTACGGGAATTCTACACGTTTTGTTACGTTCTTCCCTTATCTGTTCTTCCTGAAATATCCTTCCTACCGAATAAAAGAGTTAAAATCCCATAAGGCTGGACGTAACAAAACAAATACACATTTTTATTGTTATTGATATACGCTTGACAGATCAGTGTATGTTAAAATCGGATGCAAGATAAACTTGTTTATGTTTTAAGTAAATAAACGGCATTATCACTCCAGTTCTTCGATGTTTACATGTCTTGTTCGACGTTATAGCAGTAAAAATAAATTATGGAAACAATTGTTTTTTATAGTTTTTGATCTTCTGAATCGAATGGTGCGTGTTAGAATTGGTAGCTGAACGAACTTCTTAATGTTTTAAGCGAATAAACAAAATAGTGCACGGCAATGTACCAGTTTTCCGGTCTTTATATGCTTTGTTCAAAATTTTTTGGTTTATCCATCATGTTTTATATAAAAATATAATTTTTCTTGCAAGAAATTGTCAGCTCCAGATTTTAATACGCACCATTCGATTCAGAAGATACAAAAATATAGAAAACAATTGTTTCCATAATTTATTTTTACTGCCAAAACGCCGAACAAGGCATGTAAAGACCGGACTACTGGTAAATTGCCATACGCTATTTCGTTTGTTCGTCTGAAACATTAAGAAGTCCGTTCAGCTCCCGATTCTAACACGCACCATTCGATTCAGATGATCAAAAACTATAAAATCAATTGTTTCCATAATTTATTTTTCCTGCTATAACGTCGAACAAGGCATGTAAACATCGAAGAACTGGACTGAGAATGCCGTTTATTCACTTAAAACATAAACAGATTTATCTTGCACCCGATTTTAACATACACTGATGTGTCAAGCGTATATCAATAACAATAAAAGTGTGTATTTGTTTTTTTTCCCTTTAACTGCAAAAAATTGTACTTATTTTTGAATGCGGAACGGCCCGCGATTCACTCGCGACGCGTGACTTTAAGCCATTGCTACTTCGGCGGCTACGCGGCGCCTAATTTCATCTCGAGATACGTCGAGAGGGGAGCGGTGCACTTGCACACGGTTCAAATGGATACGGTGCATTTGCATTCTGTGCATTTGGACACAAAAGAAATTTTATTAAAAATGTACACCAGTTATATGCACACGTAAAATTTAACCACCGGATATTTGCACACGAATAAATGCCCACCGTTCACTTGGACACGTAAAAGTTGCACACCATTTATTTGTACACCGCTCACTTGCACACCATTCACTTGCACACCGTTCACTTGCCCACTACTCATTTGCACACCAAGAAATGCGCACCGATCATTTGCACACGGAAAGATGTACACCGATCATTTGCACACGGAAAGGTACGCACCGATCATTTGCACACGGAAAGGTACGCACCGATCATTTGCACACGGAAAGATGCACACTTATCATTTGCACACGGAAAGATGCGCACTGATCATTTGCACACCGTTCATTTGGACACGGTGTTTTGGACACCGTTTATTTGCACACCGCTTAGTTGCACACCGTTCAATTGCACACCGTTCAATCAAACGCATATTAAATATTCATACATTATGGCTGTGTTTGCAATGTGTACATGGGTTAGCGACTTATACGGGGTGGGTGCAAATGATCGGTGCGCATCTTTCCGTGTGCAAATGATCGATGCGCATTTCTTTTTGTGCAAATGAGTGATGGGCAAGTGAACGGTGTGCGAGTGAATGGTGTGCAAGTGTGCGGTGTGCAAATGAATGATGTGCAACTTTTACGTGTCCAAGTGAACGGTGGGCATTTTTTCGTGTGCAAATATCCGGTGGTCAAATTTTACGTGTGCCTATAACTGGTGTACATTTTTAATAAAATTTCTTTTGTGTCCAAATGCATAGTGTGCAAATGCACCGTGTGCAAACGCACCGTGACCATTTGAACCGTGCGCAAGATATTGTGTCCAAAAGCACCGTGTCCATTTGAACCGTGTCCAAGTGAGTGCCACCCCGTCGAGAGTACCGGGCATATGTATGGACCTATACAGTCCCTTCTGACCCGCGGCAGCTTCGATGCGGTGGTCTCCCGCAGAAGACTTCGACAGATTTAAGGCCGATAGTCGAATCTTATTTCAAGATTGTCTCAAGCAATGTCTTAAATGCTAATGCGGCTCTGTGATTGGTTGATGACATCTTAAAAAGGGATTCCAGTGTAACTATTCCAAAAATAGGTGATTTTTAGAATTTTTTTTAAAGAATTTTTAAAGGTCCTTTTTTTAAGAAAAACGTTAATAATATGTGAATAAACCTTTTTGGGATATAAAGAGCCATTCTTGAAGTGCAAAAAAATTTTGGGGTTTTGAAATTTTCTGTATTATATACTGAGTAGTGTGTAATAATATTTGTTACTTCCGGCAGTGTATCCGCTGTTGGTGTACAATGTGGTGCCTGTCACAATCATCTGAAAGCAAAAAACAAAGAATTGTTTAAAAGTTAGGTAGTTTACACTGGTATTGAACCTATTAAAAAATATATAGGTATATAAAAAAATTGCAAAAGTTGCAGGATTTAAAAAATCAAAATTTTTTCGACAAAAAAATCGATTTTATATTGTTGATAAAACGTTATAAATAAACGATAAAATTAAAATAATAGGCTCAATACCTGAATAAATTTATAACGAATTGAATAAGTTATGTGCAAAGTTAATCGGTCGATTAGTTTTTAAGTTATCTTGTACGCCACTTTGAAAAATAAAATTTCGAGAAAAGCGCGTTTAAAGTTTTTGATGAAATTTCACAATACTTACAGCTGAAAAATCAATCTGAACAATTAATCTGCCGCAACCATAGAGTATGCCTTCCTCTTCCTCGAAGAGATCTTACTGCGTTGTTCGTTCCATTTTAAAATCCATACGAGCTTTTTTTGATCTTTTTAAGCTACGCTCCGCTCGCAGTAGTCGCTTCTCATTATAAGAATCGGCGAATATTTTACATTGTTGTCCAATGATGATGCCCATTGTTTCCATAATTTTTAATATAGGATAATAGCCTTCATTAAATATCGCTGTAGCCAAATAAGCGGCAATTTCAATTGTTTGTGAGCCGCAGTAAAGATGTTTTGAAACCAGACGCCAAATAATTGCGTTGAAACTTTCATTACAATTTTGTGTATATGCACCTAAACATCTTTCTAATTAATTACCTCTGGACAGATCTTTTTTCGAAAACAGTTCTTTTATCGAATCAATTTCCATTTTTCCTGCTGATCCAGAATGATTAACGGCGCACGTCTCTTAATGAGTTTCAAACCACTCGAAATATTCCGGAGTGCCCTTTTTGTTTTTCCAGTAAGTGCAAGATTGACAATAGCTGCTTTTTACTACGAGATCAATTACCTTTCCAGTATTATATCCTATAAGTGTTGTTATACCAAATAATGACGAGAAACCACGCTTTTTCCAGCTGCCGTCACAGGAAACAGTCAAATTCAGGCAATGGCTTTTCTTTTTGCGAATTTAATTTCTTTTCTTCTTCTACGGCTTTGTGAGACAACATATAGAAGATTGCATTTGTTGAAGTATGAATATTCTTGGCGGCAGCATAATAAATATTATTGTTTAGACCTTGACATATATCCATAAGACCACAAAACAGATTTATACCTTCTTTACAAATTCTCAACACACTCATAACAAATGTAATTCTTCGATTAATTTCAAAAGCATTGTTTACAAAAGGACTAATTTTTCTAGTACACATAGCACGTAACGGCGATTTTGAAATCTAATCCACGATTTCCTGTTTCACTCAAACTTATATCTTTTTTACAATCTTTACAAATCAACATTTGTGAAAGAGCACTAAAAACCATGAAAATTTCAATAAATCGATAGCCATGAGTTTGGCTTGTAATAAAATCTTCATCCGCAAATTTTAATTTTCTTACTGCAGAACTTGTGGCTTCGGTTTCCGTCTTAAAAGTGTATTGGTTTCCTGAAAACTTGCGTTTTTGCTGTCTTGACTGGCGAAAATTTTCGTATTTATTAACTTCCTTTACGAGGCATCTTTAGATACGTGTGTATAGGCCGAAACGTGAAGTAATATTGAAGATCACATAGTAAAAACAAATGTGTCAAACAACATGCTTTAAGCATGTAAAATATGTCTCCACTTTTAACACATAAAAATGGCATTTAATTGACACACCTATGAAATAATGTGTCATTAAAACACACTTCTATTACTAAAAACAAATTCTTTTAACACGCTTTTCAATTTTAACATGCCAATTTTGTGTGTTAAAAGTGGAGTATGTCTCCACTTTTAACACACAAAATTGGCATGTTAAAATTGAAAAGCGTGTTAAAAGAATTTGTTTTTAGTAATAGAAGTGTGTTTTAATGACACATTATTTCATAGGTGTGTCAATTAAATGCCATTTTTATGTGTTAAAAGTGGAGACATATTTTACATGCTTAAAGCATTGTTTTAACACATTTGTTTTTACAGTGCACTGCCTGCATGAACTTGTTTCACGCCATTTGTCGTTTCGAACTCTGGCGCGTCTCACTAAATGTGCTGCAACTTCGTTATTTTTGCGAATTCGACCTTAAAACTTTAGGAGTATATTTCTGAAATGTTGTACTTTTAATTTATGCAATAAAGAAATCAATTTTCTCGACCTGCTACATTGGAATCCAGTCTTAAGGCAATACTTAAGACCATCTTAAATATAAGACCTGTCTATGAATACCGGAATACTTAGAGCTCTCTCTCTCTGTGTAAGCAAAGGCCCCCCCAAAAATCTCTCTCCGTGTAAGCAGAGTGACTCTTTTGTTACTGTGGTAGGCCCTAGGAGAACGCTACACGGAGCTGGAGATTTGACTTTTCGCGGTAGATAATCCCTTTATAATGGCCTTTTGTTATCACTTTACTTGCGGGCGAAGCGCGCCGCGCTCTCGCCTAGTGGTGGCCTCGCGCACCACTCACAGCCTTGGCGGTCGCGGCCGTGAGTGCGCGCGCATGGGCGCCGTATTGTGGCGTACGGTAGCCGCCACAGAGTACATATCATGTTTGTATAATGTACATCGATTATATTTTTACTGTGATGAAAAATTGCATAATTATTTTATATTTATTTGCATTGACAGATGTTTTTATCGTAGGTATAGCTTTAATATTTATATTTGTAATTTTTTTATTACAAATTTTGAATAACATTAGTTTAAAAATTAAGAACACCATTTGATTTTATTATTTATTTATTTTTATTATATTATATTTTTATTATATTGATATTTATTATATCAGTTTTCTCAAGTATAGATTTAGTATCATAATTAGCACATAATTTCCCTACGTTAATCCAATGTGAAAAATTATATTGCATTCATTCTTCAAAAGTATTTAATTTCTTAAATTAAAGTAAATGAAAGTAATAATATGTAATTTGTATGAATTTCTATTTTCATATAATTACATTTTTTAGATCGTAATGTTACATTTATCTGATATATATATACATATTAGTTTTTTCGTCCGCGCTTCGCGCGGGCGAAAAAGCTCTTACTTCACGCACACGCATATATAAGTAGCTGGTCTCTTTTTTTCCGTAGACCCAATATACTCGCACGAAAATATTGGGTATTTCTGAAATGATGGCAGTAACTTTAAAAAAAATTTTTTTTTTTTTAATCGACCTGTTTTTCGAAATACAGCTTTATACATCGTCGTAATGTTTTTCTTTTTTTTAACATTAATTACTCTCTTCCATTCTTGTTAAATTATCTGAACCTTCTTCTAAATCTTAAATTTACTTATTATTATAAGATATTTAATCTTTTTTAAAATAACATGCAATATATGAAACTATCAATTTATATTTAAACTGATTTATTCATTTATTCACGTATTTATAACTTATTTCATTTTTCTATTTTATTGTCACAGAATTCGTTTGTTTATACTCCCTCTGAAGTTTTAAAGTGCGCCTGCATAAATCGCCCGTTTTATGGTCATCGAGATTTGATACGATTTTGATGGTAAATGATTGTATATCATCATACTTTCATCTCCTCTAAATTTCGACTTGTGCATACCTTTTTTTGCTGTGATATAATGGGTTAAAGTTGATATTTTTCCTTAACTTCTAAAAGATTTGTTTATTATAAAAAATCACATAATACTTTTTTTTACAATTTTTGTTGCTTATTTCCAATTATATTTTTTATAAAATATCTCGGTAAATAAGCTTTCTTTTCTTAAACTTTTAGAAAATTCATAGTAAATTGGGAAAACGCAGTTTTTCAGAAATAAGTGGTACCTATATTTAAATTATTGTCATAAAGTTGTCGTTTCTTTTTAATTTTAAAGCAAGTTTCAACCGTGTTCACATAAAATAACATTAATAAAATACTCTCGTATATCCATGTTCTTTTTCTGTGCCCGCTGAGATAGGTATTCGACATCAGTTAAAAAATGTTTTCCTGAATTTCGTAAATTGACCTCTTAATGACATTCTGACTTAAATATCGTTTTCAGGTCACGATAAATTAGTCTTCTAACAGACTAACAAATCTTTTCTGATACTTTTTTTATATGAGAAATTACCTCGAGGTTTTTTGTGTTGAACGAATAAAATGACATACCCTTCATTGATGTAGTGACCACTTTAACCCCTCATATCTCAGTAATTTAAGCTATGCTCATTCTGTACTTTTCAGAGTATTGATGTTCCTTGATGTACTTTTTTTCCCGCCAACATCCTCTCAAAATTCGATGTCCACGCAACGGACGATTTTAGGCCTGTTTTTGCGGCTCGCTCTTTTCAAATCTAATCACCATTAAGTCGCGCGTCTGTATATATGCATAATTAGTTGTTTTTGAATCTTTTATCTATATATATAACACAGAAATGTTAGAAATGAAAGCCTATTCATTTCTATTTCCATCCATTTGCTTTTGGTTTTCTTTTTTTCCTTTTTCTTTTGTTCAAAAATACATGCCCGTGTTAGTAGTTTGCGGAAATACAAACTAACAAACATGCGTACTTATCGTTTAATACATTATCATTAGTTGTGCCGTTTACATCAGTACATCATGCCATTCTCAAGCGTGTTCTTGTCCTATATATCTTTTTACTAAACTTTTTATAGAAGATCATGTTATGATACCCTCTCTATGATGAAAATCCGAATCAATGGTTCCATATACAAGTTTCATTTTAGGATCTTTTCTTATAGTTACGCCATTTATTTTTGAAATCCCCTGTTTATGGAATATCCAAACCCATGGCAACCATCCTCGAATAATTTTGAATTAAATGAGACCATTTGCTAGTGGTTTGTGCCACAAATAACGCTGTAGTTCGCATTCATACAGACAAATGCTTTTTCGTTACTATTCAATATAAAGAAAATTTTGGAAAAACCCTGTATATGTTAAAAACAAACCCCTTATTTTTTATCCGAAAGAATTTTGTAATATAATGAGACTATTTGCATGTGGTTCGAACATCAAATGACGAAAATTTTCGCGGACATACAGACATACAGACAACCAAACTTATATATTTAGTTTTTTTAAATCCCTGTTTATGTTAATAATATCATTTTGCATTGATTTATTCATTTATTCATTTCCATATACAGGTTTTTTCCTAAATGTTTGGCATTACTTTTAGAAATGTATGCCCTTAAATAAAATACCCTGTACATGGAAAATCCAATCCTTTTACTTGTTAAATTTTGAATAAAATGTATTTGCAAAAGATTCGGGCCCCAATTAATGATGTAGTTCACGGTTATACAGACATACGCTTATCCCTTACTAATCAATATATAGATTTTTTTAAATCTTGTATATCATAAATCCTAACCCATAGCAGCAATCCCCGAAAAATTTGGAATTAAATGAGACTTTTTGCATTTGATTCGGGCCACAATTGACGAAAGAGTTCTCGGTCATACTGTAATTACGGACATACAGACTCCCGTGATTTATGTACATAGATTTTGGAAATATACACTGTATACCTTAAAAACAAATCCCTAATTTTATTCCGGAAGAAATTTAAAACAAAATGAGACCTTTTGCATGAGGATCGCACATCAAATGACGAAAATTAACGCAGACATACAGACATACAGACAACCGCGAACTTATATATATAAATTTTTGAAAAATCCTGTATATGTACATCATTTTACATTGATTTAATCTTTTATTCATTTTCATATACAGGTTGTTTTATAAATGTTTGGCGTTTATTTCTTTAAGAAATGTAAGTCCTTAATTGAAACACCCTTTATATGAAAAATCCATTCCCATGGCAGCCTTTTCTCGTTTAATTTGGAATAAAATAAGACCATTGCAAGAGTTTCGGACCACAAATGACTATGTAGTTCGCGGTTATACAGACAAACGCTTATCCATTACTAATCAATATAAAGATAATTTTTTTAAAACCCTGTATATCGAAAAACCAAACTTATAGCAGCAATCCTCGTATAATTTGGAATAAAATAAGACCTTTTGCATTAGAATCGGGACAGAAATGACAAAGGAGTTCGCGAAGAAGCAGAAATTAATAAACAAAATATAAATAATTTTTGAAAAACCCTGTATATCAAAAATCCAAACCCATAGTAGCAATCCTCGTAAAATTTGGAACAAAATGAGACCATTTGCATAAGAATCGGGCCATAAATGACGAAGGAGTTCGAGAACATACAGAAATTGCAAAACAAAATATAAATAATTTTTGAAAAACCCTGTATATCGGAAAACCAAACTCATAGTAGCAATCCTCGTAAAATTTAGAACAAAATGAGACCTTTTGCATTAGAATCGGACCACAAATGATGAAGGAGTTCGGGAACAAAGAGAAAAAACGGACATGCAGACTCCCGGTACTTATATATATATATATAAATCCAAGGTAATACTATATAATATTTATTTATATATTTATATAATAATATATATATATATATTATTTTAGTTGAATTTGATCAAAAGTATTACCTTGGATTTATTTAAGACGTAAATGATGTATTTTTCAATATACCATAGAGGTATATATCACTTAGATTGAATTTGATCAAAAGTACTATTTAAAATTTGTGATTTTTTTCCTTAAAGAAAAACCATACACTCGGCGCCCCTTTTTACCTTTTTAAAAAAGTAATTTTGTTTGGATAATGTATTTACAAAATGATTGAGGCCCACGATGCCCATCTACTGCACATTCGCACATCTTAGCAATTTTTTTCAAAACTTTGTGTAGTCGATTCTAATTGTTTCCCGTTTGTTGTACTTATCTGGATGCTTTTTTTTATAAGGTTTGTACATTTATAGCCAACCAACTGTATATATGTATATTTGATAATATATACGTATGCATTATGTATATATGTATATAAATAATGAAATATATTTATTTATTTATTTTAGTTTATATATGTAATACCCTTCTGATCATTTTAAAACTTAAATATTTCATACTAGGGAAGTCATAGATTTTTTCTACAAAAAAAATGGTGATAATACCCAAACCTCATCTGGATTTCATAGAAAAAGATTCAAAAAGATTTTGACAATTTTTTGGCCTGTATTTTTTGAAAAAAATTCCATAATTTTTTTATAATTTTGTAAGATTGAAACCTATAACATATATATTTTTCGATCAAAATCGTTTCAACTGTTTTCGAAAAAAAAAAAAATTTTTTTTTCTTCTGTTTCCATAATTTCCATAAAAATTATTTTTCAGATATAATATACTTAAAAAAATCTTAAAAAGGTAAAAAAGATACGCCAAGTACATAAAGACGTGCTTTCCAAAATAAATTTGAGATCAATACAGTTAGCCAAGTATATTCTAAAAGACTTAAAGAAGTTTAATAAACATCTATTTAAAAATTGCTTAAACGGGCTTGATGATTAAATGATTAAAATCAACCAACGGGATTATAGTGAAGCAAAAACTTGGCGTGCCCGGCTCGTATTTTTTCTGAATTTCCAAGACACTATGTTATTGATATTGATAAATATATATACAAGAATGCAATTAATGTGACTCGGATATTGCTTTATTATCTGTCAGTTTCTGCTTTATTATATGTTAACACTTATATTCCCATTTTTCAAATAATTTTTGAATAGAACCATTTTTGAATGCGTTTATATACTTGACATATATACTTGACATATCTTTTTTAACTTTGTGAAGTTTTTCATAAGTTATTATTTTTTTTATTATTTTATTCATACAAATAATTTTCATATTGTATAACATTGATCATTTTAAGTCGGGCGTTTTAAGCCGGGCATGCCAAGTTTTTGCTTCACTATAATCCCGTTGGTTGATTTTAATCATTTAATCATCAAGCCCGTTTAAGCAATTTTTAAATAGATGTTTATTAAACTTCTTTAAGTCTTTTAAAATATACTTGGCTAACTGTATTGATCTCAAATTTATTTTGGAAAGCACGTGTTTATGTACTTGGCGTATCTTTTTTACCTTTTTAAGGTTTTTTTAAGGGATTTCACTCCTTTTTGTAAAAATTAAAGAGTTATTTCTTTTTTTAATTACATTAAGTTTTATTATACATATTTTTAAATGTGTTAATTTGATATGTATGTATGTATATGTGTATATATTTTCCATAATTTATTTTATTTTATTTGTTCTGCAAAAGATATGAATGCATTTTTAGCATTTTGAGACCAATTGCATTTCTTTATACTTAAATTATTTATTATTGACACCCATTTTGCGCTTTTTCATTACATATCGTGTTTGTATAATGTTTATCTATTATATTTTCACCGTGATAAAAGATTGCACTAACAATTTTATACTTATTTGCATTGACAGATAAAAATTTTTTATTAATATTTTTGATATTTATTACATATATATTATGTATATTATTTGTTTATGTTATTATTATTTATTTATTTTATTTTTATTATTTTTATTAAATTTTTTCGTGTACTAATAATATCACTTACATTACTCACATTCAGACATTTGTTGTAATTTTATTATTAATTTTTATATTAATATTTTTGACATTTACACATATATCATGTATTTGTTTATGTTATATATTTATTTTATTTTTGTTAACTTATTATACTTTTCTCGCATACCAAATTCACTATTTATATTATAAAATAATTTTTTATATGTTTAGTTTTATAAAATTATATGTAAGCACATTGTGAAGCCCCTTGAACGACAAACCGGCTTTCCGTGTGTGTGTGTGCACGTACATGTGAATCTCTAGAAAATAACTCAAATAAGCTTTTTCGCGCAAGAAATCCCAAGATCACAGAATTATTAAATTTATTATATTTTTTCGCATACCGATATTCACCACATATATTACGAAATAATTTTTATTTTAGTTTTATAAAATTATATATAGGCACATTGTGAAGCCCCTTGAAGGACAAACCGGCTTTGGGTGTGTGTGTGCATGTATATGTGAATGCGTGGTAAATAACTCAAGTGAGCTTTTTTGCGCAAGAGATCACATGATTTTAGAATTATCAAGTTTATTATATTTTTTCGCGTACCAATATTCACCACTTACATTACGAAATAATTTTATTTTAATTTTATAAAATTGTATGTAGGAACATTGTGAAGCCCCTTGAACGACAAACTGGCTTTACGTGTGTGTGTACATGTGATCTGTGGAAAAAATCCAAGTGATCCAAGTGAGCTTTTTCGCGCAAGAGATTACGAAATCTCAGAAATGAGTGTACCAAATTTAATCGGAGTGGTCGCAATCGAAAGCTGACATCAATATTATATAACAAAATTGCCATTAGATTTTTGATTATGATTTTAGTTTCTGAGATATTTTAACTGAAAGTGAATTTGACAGCTAAATTCCAGATAAAGCTTAGTAGCGGCGTGACATTTGCGCAGTGAAGTTTGCGTCATTTGCCTCATGCAACAAAATTCTTTATGTACTTGGCGTCGCGCCGCTACCGCGTCGCTTGATACTTGAAAAAGTTTAATCTCACATTAATGTCAACTTTTTATAAAAGTCTTAATCAAATTTATACAGGGGCAGCACACACATGCTTATCGTGCTACGGCCTTTAATATATAAAAAACAAAATGTTTTTCTTTGCAATTGTATAAATAGAAAATATTTCAAAAATACAATGAAATTAATTTAGTTTCAAGCTGCGTTCAAAGTTGTGTGGCAATCATGATGTAAAAATTGCACATCTGCCAAAAATCCAGGTTCAACTTAAACCGTTCAAGTTATCGTAAACATATCAGATTTTTAATTACAATCACCATCTGTTGGAAAACAACGATAAATCATCGAAAGTATCTTTGTTAAAACAAATATCATGAAACATATATAACAGTGTCAATTAAAACTATGATTTTCAATCATAAAAAATCAACTTGAGAGGGGGAGAGAGTGTGAGAGAGAGAGAGAGAGAGAGAGAGAGAGAGAGAGAGAGAGAGAGAAAGAGAAATGTCAAAACAACATTAAAAAATTCTCTAATTGAGAAATTTTGTATAAAATTCTTTGGAAATCTGAGAGTTGACAGAGAATCTTTTTACAAAATTTAAATTATAATGTCCTGTTAATTAAAAAAATGTGAACTAAATATAACTTACATTACTTTCAATAAACTATCTACACAATACAGAAATCCAGCTCACCAAAAGCATATATT
This sequence comes from Monomorium pharaonis, assembly GCF_013373865.1. Lineage (NCBI taxonomy): Eukaryota > Metazoa > Arthropoda > Insecta > Hymenoptera > Formicidae > Monomorium > Monomorium pharaonis. Next base: position 12,846,529 of record NC_050474.1, read on the forward strand.
CGAAAAGTAATTAAACACACAATTCCAATCTAGAACCACATATTGTCTTCCGTCTGACGATAATTCTTTGTAAATAAAAACTCGCAAGTCATACGAGAAAATGTACATGAATGTGTAGATTATATTTATAGATAATCAATTTTGCATTATTAAGAAAAAATAATCAGAAAAACAATTTGACAGAAAAGATAAATGTACAAAGTAAAATTTCAAAAATTTTCTTAATTTGAGATCTAATTATAACTCTAATAAATTTCTAATAAATTGCTAAGGTTCCACGATTTTTAAGAGTAAAAAATTAATTCTTTCAAAATTCTACATTTACCTTCTGTTTTCCAACAATAAATACCCTGATGCTACCCTATCAACGGTAAACGGGAACAATCAACAAACAACGCTAGACACGTGTAAAATAGCATAAAGATGAACAGAGAAAGTAGAACAGAATATTATAGGATAGAACCGCACCCATATGCTCGAAAAAGAGTAGCGACATAGTTAGTAAGCCAGCGCCTCTGGCATTAAATGTTGGTTTTCCTTAACAGATTGAACAACCTACATTATAGTATAGTACAATAATAGTACAAGTATATCCAGCAAAATATCAATTTGAATATTCGACGAATACTTTTAACCTATGTAAATATCTTACGACTCGCCCTCATATAAACCAATCATAATATTGTTATTATCTGATGCACTGTATGCGAGTAAAAGATAAATTACACATAATGTTAAAATAACATTATTCGATTGTTGCTTCTTCATCTCAGAACGCTTTGTTAAATGAACATTATTAATCTACCAATGTCCCAATATTAATAATAAATCGATATAAAGTAAATTTTTTATAAAAAATTGTTTATTAATATTGCATATTAATATGTTAATAAACAATTTTTTAAATCACAATTTACTATCGAGATCCTAGAAATTTCAAAATTCTATAACATATAAAATATATATACAATGTATATAGTTATAAATGTGTTCCAGTGATTAATTTAATACTAACAAGGGAACCTCGCGAACCCGTAAATTCTGATTTTAATGAAACTTGGCATAAATGTAGAGGGGATGAATACATGAATTTAGAAATTTTTAGTTGGTGCCCAAAAATGGTTTGAAGGGATGAAACTACCCTTCAAAGTTGAGACATTTTTGCGGTTTTTTGATATATCTCGTAAACTAAACAAAATATTAAAAAATGTTTCATGCAAAAGTTTTACAGCATAAATACCTCCATTTAACTACGCTATTCATTTTTCAAAAAAAAAAAATTTTTTATAAAAACTTAACGGTTTTTCGATATATCTCGTAAATTAAACAAAATATTAAAAAATGTTTCATACGAAAATTTTACAGTATAAATACCTTTATTTAACTATGCTATTTATTTAAAAAAAAATTTTTTTTTATAAAAAAATTTTTTTTTAAATAAATAGCATAGTTAAATAAAGGTATTTATACTGTAAAATTTTCGTATGAAACATTTTTTAATATTTTGTTTAATTTACGAGATATATCGAAAAACCGCAAAAATCGTCTCAACTTTGAAAAGTGGTTTCACCCTTTCAAACCGTTTTTGGGCACCAACTAAAATTTTCTAAATTCATGTATGCAACCCCTCTACATTTATGCCAAGTTTTATTAAAATCTAAATTTTCGAGTTCGCGAGGTTCCCTTGTAGTAAAATAAAAATAAAAAATAAAAATTACCGATATTACCTTTTTAAAATAATATGAAAACAACTTGAATATTTCAGTTTATCCGATTTCATGGGTCAAATTTAACAATAGATAATAACATTAAAACCAGTGGTACAACAAAACTAACAATCTTTTTTACAATAAAAAAAAAATAATTTAAGTATCTAACAAAATTATATAGATAACAAAAAAAGGAGTTGCATAAAAAGAACAAAAGAAGGAAGCATTTTCAAGTAATTTTATATTAATCTTCAAATAGCAAAAAAATTATATTAATATTTAAAGGATGTTTTTTAACGTTTGGACACATCTATAGAACGTTCATCCAGATAATATAAAATGTTTTATATTATCTGGATTATAATAATCGCTTATTAACAAAAAAAAAATTACTTTTCAAACCAACCCAGAGATCTAAAATCAAGATATAATAACGTCTTAAAAACATCTTATAGATACTCTCAATATGTTTTGTAGGTTGTTCATTATTTAGATACAAATAGAATATTGAGACACATTTTAGATGCGATATCTAAAATGTATCTAAATATCCCTAAAACGTCTCATATTTTGTTTCTGGACGTAATACTGTTTAGGAAAAATAAAAAATAAAAGAGACACCAACCACGTCTTTAAAAAAACATAAAAAACAAACTAAAAAATAAATAACTCCATAAAAGCATGAAAAATTGACTCCAGAAGTTGTATAATATATCAAATTTATCTCAATATTTACAGTGAATTATATTAATAATATGATATTTTTATTACTCCATTTAGTTTGATAAATTTACAATTAATCCACTCTCATTTAAAATATCTCTTAAATATTACATTTATTTAAGAATATGAAAAAAACTTTTAAAAGCACTATTACATATTTTAATCTCGATTCCTTAATCTTCACTTTTTCTCACAAGCCTCTTCGACACGCTTAACGCTATAACTCGAGTCAATGAATTATATGATCAAAACTGTTACACCTTTTATGATATTACAATAGAAAAGAGTCCAGATTTCAGTAAGAAAATTATTTTGCATATATTTTACGAAAGTAGTTTATTACGGTAGTATGTTTTTAATATATTATCGTGTTAAAAATATCTAAATTATTGATTACACACACACACACACACACACACACACACACACACACACACACACACACACACACACACACACGTGCGCGCCCGCACGCACACACAACTGAATACATGTAAATTTCAAGTATTGTATATTTTAGAATATAAATCAAGATTTGAAAACAAAATTTCAAGATTGTAACATACTTAAATAATAAATAAGAGAAAGAGACTAGATTCTCATCGTTTTAATACCTAATGCAACGTATCAAACTCAAAAGGTTGTTTGTTGAACTCGAAAAGATTATTTTTATTTTTTTATAAAACTGGTATTATGATACTCTTCGTACATTTTCGACGTGTTCACCACAAAGGTGGTGATCCCGACTTATTTTCACGACCTCACTCGAAAGAGGCCTCTCGAAGAAACTCACCCCGCAGAGTCTTTTTCTCTTTTCTCTCTCTTTTTCTCTTCTGTTTCTCTCGAGATGTGATATTCACCCCGTTAGCACAGATACTCGCCTTCTCGCGCAATACCGATTCCCGATATGTCTACTAATCACAAGAACACAATGAACAACAGAGTATGCACGTCTTGACGTGGTTATTACGGTAGTGAACGTAATTTTGATATATTAAATAAAACATTCGATGATACGATAACGGCGCATGGGGCGGCGGCAGCAACGACAATAGTAACAGCGGCAGTGGTGCCAGTGATACTGTGCGGTGGCGGTAGTAGCGATGGCAATGGTGGCGGTGGTGGTGGTAGCTTAAACCATATACTACTAGACCGCATATCGCCTCTTATACAGAATGTTGCCGAGTAACAGGGAAGAGACAGATAGTGCCTTCTCACGCGTGTGATAAAGAAACAATGCTCCACCGGTGGAGTAAACGTTGCCAAGTGCTGCGTTCCCACGTTTTGACATATTCTCTTCCTAATAACTGTGAACACTTAAATGCAGTCAATGCAACAGAAATAACCTCGATATTGATGGATTCTATCAAATGACAGATAAAGTGTCATATATTTCATTTCAGATCTAAACATTTTTTGAAGCTTTATTGATAATTTACATAAAATGTTACAGTTTATCTGTTGGAATAGTTGGAATTAGCACGAAAGGCCGCTACTTTAATGTATATATGTCTGACAGTTATAGCGCTGTCTCTTTCCCTTTATTCAGCAACAGTTTTCACAGGCAATGCGCGGTCCAATATATATGGTTTAAGGGTAATAGTGCCGGCAGTAGTGGCAACGGCGACGACGATATCTTATGCGCTTTTAACTGGAATTAGAAATTATTAAAATATAAATCGAATCGAATCGTATTGTATCGAATCAAATCGAAACAAATTGAATCAAGTAAGAGTCATTAAAGAGATGCTAAAATTATCCTGTTTTACCGAACAATATAATTAATTCTCATATAGTACAGAGTCTTGTCGTTACATTACAGAAATGTAGCAATCTTGCAGAATGCAAGGCAATATTTCTGAAATATTGAGATTACCCGAGAAAAAAGGGCATAATATGATCATATATGAATATATATAATTAGATATAAACAATTCTAAGAACATTATACATGATTATATATAACCTTAAAAAAACCTTAAAAAGGTAAAAAAGATACGCCAAGTACATAAACGCGTGCTTTCTAAAATAAATTTGAGATCAATACAGTTAGCCAAGTATATTTTAAAAGACTTAAAGAAGTTTAATCTCTTTTTTTTTTCTTTTAAATTGTTTAATCTAAACATCTATTTAATTAAAAAATTGCTTAAACGGGCTTGATGATTAAATGATTAAAATCAACTAACGGGATTATAGTGAAGCAAAAACTTGGCGTGCCCGGCTCGTATTTTTTCTGAACTTCCAAGGCTCTATGTTATTGATATTGATAAATATATATACAAGAATGCAGTTAATGTGACTCGGATATTGCTTTACTATCTGTCAGTTTTTGCTTTATTATATGTTATCACTTATATTCCCATTTTTCAAATAATTTTTTAATAGAACCATGGGTGTGTGTATCCATGTATATGTGAATGTGTGAAAAATAACTCAAGTGAGCTTATTTGCGCAACAGATCACAAGATCTTAGAATTATAAAGTTTATTTATTTTTTCGCGTATTAATATTCACCACTTACATTACGAAATAATTTTATTTTAATTTTATAAAATTGTATGTAGGAACATTGTGAAGCCCCTTGAACGACAAACTGGCTTTACGTGTATGTGTACATGTGATCTGTGGAAAATAATCCAAGTGAGCTTTTTCGCGCAAGAGATTACGAGATCTCAGAAATGAGTGTACCAATTTTAATCGGAGTGGTCGCAATCAAAAGCTCATATCAAAATTATATAACAAAATTGCCATTAGATTTTTGATTATGATTTTAGTTTCTAAGATATTTTAACTGAAAGTGAATTTGACAGCTAAATTCCAGATAAAGCTTAGTAGCGGCGTGACATTTGCGCAGTGAAGTTTGCGTCATTTGCATCATGCAGCAAAATTCTTTATGTACTTGGCGTCGCGCCGCTACCGCGTCGCTTGATGATATCAAAATTTGATCTTATTTGTTTGTAATAATATTTGTTCAGATGTTTCCATATGTAATTATATGTAACTGAATATGATTACAAACATATAAAATCATATTATTTTGTCATTCAAATATTATTATATATAATCGTATAATATAACTAGGGTTAGGAAGTAACGTGTTACTTGTAACGCCGTTACCGTTTTCGTTACTTTTTTTCGGTAACGATCGTTACTTTTGTATGTCTGTAACGGTAACGGTACATTTTTACGGTAACGGTAATGAATTCAGCCGTTACTTTTATCGTTACTTTAGTTTCCTATTATCTTTTATATCTGTTCAATAGATCGCGTGCTAATCGCGCGCATTATTCTTGATTGGATAAAAGTATTCCGATATAGGGCGCTGGAAGTCAATGTTACATGAGAATGCCCTGTTGAAATATTCTGTTGATGCGATACGTAAACCTTTTATTTTGAGATTTAAAAGACTCTAGATAGTTGTCTTCAATACCCAGTGAACAATACGTTGTCAAAAAGATCTCTAAAAGATATCTTGTTTCTGAAAATGATAACATAAAGAGACTTCTAAAAGATAACATAATGATGTCAGAATGTTAACCAATGCGCCGTTTTTTGAGAACAGAAAGATATCATAAAACTGATATCTAAAAGATTTCTTAAATCGGATATCTAAAAAATTTCTTAAATCGGATATCTAAAAGGTTTCTTAAATCAGATATTTTTAAACTGCAACTAAAGATAAAAAAATAAAATAAAAATTCATTTTTTTAAATTATTTTTATCAACAGTAACATACTAAATTTAGGACAATTTTTTATTGATTAATTAAATTTAAATTAAATTATTTTATTCTTACTTGCCGCTGGTAGGTTTGAACCCGAAACCTTAGGATGACGAACCTTGTACTCTATCTGCTACGCCAATTTGACTTATCGATATGGGTACTTGTTATTGTCTTATACATATAATACCAATATGTTATAAACTGACGCAATTATATTATTTTTTATAAAAGCAATTAAATTTTGCAAAACATTAGAAATAAATAGCATTAATTTATTTACTTATTAATTTCATATTGTTAAATTTATCTTTTTTCATAGCCTTAATAATTTGATGGAAATTGCGATCTATTTTTAGCATTAATAGTTTGAAGCGTTCAAATGGTTAATTAGATGGTTTTTATTATTCTGTTTTTGTTTAGTACATGATAAATTTAGATTTTGTGCATTTTTTGTGCACAGTAATTGTAGGCAAACCGTTATTTTTGAAAACATTATCTTTATAATAATTTTTAAATAATATCAAATGAATTTCTCATTTAAGATATTATAATGTTATCTAATTTATGAGTCAACTACAACGCGCATGGACGGCTCAAAAATTGGACAGCATTGTGATATCTTTTATGAGACATCAAGCTGATATCATTTAGCTAATGTTATAAAGATAACATTTTCAAGAAACTTAAATGAGACTCTTTAATTAGAGATCTCAAAGACCTCTTAGTGTTGTCTGATTTCTGAGTCAACTACGACGCGCATGGACGGCTCAAAAATCGGACAGCATTGTGATATCTTTTATGAGACATCAAGGTGATATCATTTAGCTGATGCTATAAAGATAACATTTTCAAGAAACTTAAATGAGACTCTTCAATTAGATATCTCAAAGACCTCTTAGTGTTGTCTGATTTCTGAGTCAACTACGACGCGCATGGACGGCTCAAAAATCGGACAGCATTGTGATATCTTTTATGAGATACCAAGCTGATATCATTTAACTGATGTCATAAGGATAACATTTTCAAGAAACTTAAGTAAGACTCTTCAATGAGATATCTTAAAGACCTCTCTTAGTAGACGTCTCTGGTAAATGTTACCATTTTGACATCATTTCCAAGATATCTAAATGTTTTCTTAAAAAAGTTCTCTTAAAGTTTTCATTCTGACAAGCGTGTTGTTTGGGTACATACAATGTATAACCTAGCTGCTAGATTATAGGTTACGTGCAATAAATGCAATTATAAAATATTTATTTTTATATTTTATAATATATTTTAAATATATGTTTGAAAAATATTCTCTACTTTATATCTTAGACTGCATTCCGATAGTCACTAATAATACTAAAAGTCTAAAAGTTTATAGAATATATATATATATATATATATATATATATATATATATATATGAAACGTGAACTATAGATTTTCAATACTGGCAGTGAATATTGGAATGCTTATATAACGACATTAATTTTTAAAAACAAAGTTTATTAACAATTTTTGACAAAATAACATTTGTGAATTACAATATAAATTCTTATAAAGATAAGTATATTAAAAAAATAAAAATATTAATATAAAGAATTAGAATAATTATTAGTTGACTTTAATATTAAAAAGTTTGCTATATATTAGAAACTAGTTTAAAGTTTTAAGTTTTAATACTGATTATTAAATGATGTAATTTTATAATTTAACATCTTTCTTTAGCTTTTCAAAAAAATAACGAAAAAAGTAGAAGGTAACGAATCGTTACTTTCTAAGTAACGATAACGGTAACGCGTTACTTTTTAAAATAAGTAAAGAGTAACAGTAACGAGTTTTTACAAAAAGTAACGGTAACGGTAACGCGTTACTTTTTTAAGGTAACGTTCCCAGCTCTGAATATAACACATGATCATATTGCATTTACTCATTATATACTCAGACAATACGGATGTTTAAAAGACATCTCAAAAGATACGCCTTTAAAACATTGTCAAAAAGACGTCTTTAAAACGACTTTTGATAATTTTTTAAAAACATCCTCTTTTAAGTCATCAAAAAGATATCTTAAAAGAGATGTTATCAAAAACACGTTATCAAAAAGTTGTCTTTAAGACGAAAGTAAAATCTAACAGATATTCTTTTTTAAGATCCCCTGAGATAATGAGTTAATTTCGTGACAGTTGTCAATACGTATATGACATATACGTATTGTGTAATTATACATTAATTTATTATATATTTTATTATAATTATACTTGTGCAATTGTGCAAATAATGAGCCCGTAATTTTCATGTATTAATTGGCGATAATGCCGTGATGTTAATTACGCTGCTGTGTATTTGATCTCTTCGGTGGACAGATATTTCAATGAGCACAATGATGTTTAAAAAATATTTTTTTTAATGTTTGAGAAACATTTTTAAAAACATTTTTAAAAAACGTTTAAATAATAAGATAAGTCTCCTTTTTCTCATAAAAAAAATATTTATTTTACATTTAAAAAAATATTCTTTTATTACTTAATAAACATTTATTTAACGTTTAAAAAAATTATTTTTTAAATATTTACTAACATTTGCTTAAGGTTTTAAGAGCAAAAAATTGATTGCGTTATTCAATAATTTTCAGAAATTCTAAAACACTCCGGCACTTCGAAAGAAAGCCCTGAATAAACTTTTATACTCTATTCTATATTAAATAAATATTATTTGTACAATAAACTAATAATGTAAAAATTATTAAAAATGAATTTTTAAAAAACGTTTAAAAAATATTGTGTGTTCATTGGGGCATTGCATACGGTTTTAATTTGAGATAATTTTCTTTGTTTAAGAAATATTATATAAAATGCTAACATAATTACTATAGATCTTTTTACATATATGTATATTATTTATAATATATTTTGCACATACTTTTTTCTGATAAAAGTAAGTATTTTGAAAGTTAAATATTTATAAAAATCTTTATAAAAATATAAAAATAACCAATAAAAATATTAATAATTTAATGCTGATTTTAAAGCAAAACTTGTCATGCAGTTTAAATTACATAAAAAGTTGGATTTGTTATACTAAAAATAAAGGATTTTCTATAATTACTTTTATTAATGAGAAATATGAGCTTTGGTAAAGTTTCTTGCATGGAAATATGTTGACCTTTCCAGACAACACGCATGTCTAAAAGACTTTTTTAAAACGTCTTAAAAGAGGCGTCTTTGAGACTTTACCAAATGACGTCTTTATGAGGTCTTAAAATTCTTTTATTTTAGACGTCTCTCTTAAAACGTCTAAAATACGTCTTTTTTAAAGACATCTTATTTGAGACGCCATTTAGACTTCTTCAAAACTTTAATAAAAGACGTCTTTACGACGTCGAATGACGCACATAATCAAGTCTGCCGTGTGATGTGATCAAGTCGATCGATGTGCTTATCCCGTATCAATTTTTTGAACCCTCGCACGTATCGCGTGTGTGTAGGAACGTTTTGTCCCGGTTTGCTGTGTAACGCAGCGGAGTGTGGATGCGTTAAAGTAGTTATATTAGGCGGGTTCTAACTCAAACAATAAAATGGGGAAAGGGAGGAGGGGAAAGGGGGGTAATTACCTGTCACATAAATTTCAAAATTCTTTTGTTCTTATTGTTTTTTATAACAAATGACCTTATCATAAATTTCAAAATTTCCTTTGGTTATTGTTCTTTATAACAAATGACCCTGTAATTAATTTTAAAATTCTTTTGTTCATTGTTTCCCTATGTTCGGAATTCAGTATGTAGTGAGCTCGCGCCGTCACGTCAGATGGCAGCAGCTATCGATCATCGTCCGCGTAGATCACGGAGCGCCGCGGCATGCGTGCTAGCGCGTGCGTAACGCCAAAAATCACTTTGGTACTTGTGCTCTATAGCGGCGGTTCACGTTGTATTTCGTGCGATTGTTTTAACGTAGTTTTGTGCTCAAGTCTATTCGTGGGATCTTCAAATATCTACTCAGAGATTGCTCAACGGAAGAACTCATTCAGGAATTAAGAGAGACTCATAATTATCGCTCAGGTACATCACCATCGAGAGACTCACGCTCACCACACAACGAGCACGCTGGCGCCGCGTGATACCGGCTCACAGGCATCATCATCACGACCGGTAACAGATTAATATAATCTCTCCGTGTAAGTGATCAAGACATTATTCTCATCCAGACATTTATTCTTATGCTCATTAAACAGTAAACGCGTGTATCAATTAAGATCTGTGATAAATATACAGTACGACTCGGACATCACGATGAGTCCACGTGACACGTAATCGCAGTACATTTTATTTAACACCTGTTCCACGAATGTCCTCTCATTCTGCTTAACATCCTCAATGGTTAACTAGCGAACTCTTCGCCGAATTGCGAACACCCTATAACAAATAACCCTGTCATAAATTTTCTTTGTTTATTGTTTCCCTATAACAAATGACCCTGTCATAAATTTTCTTTGTTTATTGTTTCCCTATAACAAATGACCCTGTCATAAATTTCAAAATTCTTTTGTCTATTGTTTTTTCTAAGAAATGAGAAACTTGTCTCAACACGTTTTCGAAAGTCCTTTATGCTCAGGGGTTGCCGCCGCCGTTCAAGTACAAAGATATAGAAACTTTATTTTATATATATAATGTAATTTTTATTTGATTATTTATAATTTGAGTTAGATTATATATTTATATATATTCTAATTTAAGTTATAAAATAATTAAATAATAAAAATTATATTACGTATATTCCACCTCAGTTACAGTTTGTACTCTCTCTTTCTCTCTCCCGCTACACTAATCGTATAAACAGTGCTCTTATCTTGGCTGCCAGTGAGCGCCGATATCAGGCTGCTAGATTTTATAAATATTTTTTAAAAATAAAAAAAATGTAATATTCGGATACTGTAGTCTACGTTTAATATTATACCTGAAAAATTTCTTTAATACAATTGAACGTCTCGCAACATGTTAAATCTCCCCAGACAGCACATGTAGATTATGAGAACGATAATAGGATATTGCGAAAGTATATTGCAATATTCGTATAATATTAGAGATACGTCTGTGATATGGCGAGTATATACTCATAACGTACTATGTCCGCGTTGCCTTATCCCATAGAATTTCGCTGGCAGTTTATGAGAATATACCGAATATATCTTAAGAATGTTATACGTATGTCTAAAGTATATCTTCAGTATATTCACAATTATATGTCTACAGTATGTTCACATTATATGGGCTCATGCATAATGAGAGGAATGTAGAAACCTAGCCTAACAAAGAGCAAACGGAAACCCAACAGTTCATCGCCGGTGCAGAACAGGAACTACAAAACCTGCACCACGAATTAAGTGCTAATGCGCCAAGACTCACACGCACTGCTATGCAAAGAGACGATGTGCAGGAAATAAGGGAAGCCCTACGCACAATGATGCACGAGGTCAGGAGACTGACCGCCGAAGTCAACGTGCGAGAAACAAATTCGCGAACGCTACGTACACACGCACTTCGACAAACGCGATATAGCCGGCGTGAAACCGCGTTCAAATACCCAGACGACGACGTGCGCCGATAGAGAGGTCGCGGAATATTGTCGTTCCGCTCGCTTCGAAAGAAAAAAGAAGCTCGCGGCATGATATCTGAGTTCGACGGCAACGCAAGTAAATTGCAAGAATTTCTGAGTGCAATGACTTATGCGATCAAGAATATAGATCCGTCGGACGAAGTATCCTTACTAGGAGCGATATTGTGTACTAAACTAAAAGGACGCGCCATGTTAGACTTTCAGACACGAAAGATAAACGATTTCGTACAATTAAAAACGGAATTGGAAGCGTGTCATGCGAGTAAACGAAGCACAACACATTTACAGCTCGATTTCAATACCCTGAAGCAAAGGCCAGGGGAAAGCGCTCGAGCTTACGGACTGCGTACAGATAAGCTCACGATAGACCTGTACGAGTCAATGATCGAAGGCCGACACCAATACACGGCCGAGCATAAGCGCATCATTTTAGAAATGCTGCAGCAGCAAGCATTGGAAAAATACCAGATAGGGCTACGCGAGGATACAAAGGCGGTAGTCCGATCGCGCGGATACGTTACGCTACAGGACGCAATAGCAACCGCAAGCGCAGAGGAAAGAATCAAGGGTCCCGCCGTGAGTAACACGAGACGGACACCCGCCGAGGCACTACGACAAGTCCGATGCCCGTTGCCGAAATTGCGGCAAGTATGGCCACTACAGTAAGGATTGCCGAAATAATAGGAGCAGTAATCGATACGTCCTGCCGCAACCCGACAAACGCATAAATGCAATTGACAAGCATTGCAACCATTGCAAAAAGCGCGGACACACTCGCAACGAGTGTTGGAATCTCCACGGACGGCCTAAGGCAAAGGTACCGAACGCGCAAGGAAAGATGCAAAGCGCCGAGATAACGGGAGCAAGAAAGAAAGCGATAACGCAGAAAAGGAACTCTGACTTCGAGCACAGTAGCGAGGAAGAAGGAGCGACGAGCCGCACGCAGAGTACGCGCGCTCGAGCGTATTAAGTGACACACGTAAGACGAGACGCCACACGATGCGACGGTCTTGACCTAATTACGTTCCCGATCAAAGAAACACGCGCTGGTGAAATCGATATGTTGTTCGATTCAGGCGCAACGCTATCGCTAATAAAGGTAAAAAACCTAAAGGGAAAAACAAGAATTTATCCCGAGGAAGTATCATTGGTAGGAATAACTGGCCACCGAGTGCATACTATAGGAAAGATGTAAGCCACTATCAAGATAGGCGAGCAAGAGATTAAACACGCCATATACGTAGTGAGAGACGATTTCCCTATGGAATACGAGGGGATAATCGGCCTCGATTTCCTGCGCAAACAGCATGTATCATGCGACTATAAAAATAAGACAGTGACTATAGAAAATGTCACCCTGCAACTTAAACCGTATAATAAAATTATTTTAAAACCGCGCAGCAAAATCATCGTTCGTGCAGTAACGAACCGAAACAAAACCGGAGTAATCCGAGCCAAAGAAACTTCGCCCGGCATCTATATTGGAAGATGCATGGTAGAGCCGAAAAATTTTATGTGTCCTATAAGCATAATTAACACCACGGATAAACCAGTGGAAATCACCACACCGATCGTTACCGTGGAAGATATCGAAGAAGATGTCATGCAACAAGTCTATGTCGTGACCTCCGAAACGGACTGCGAGACAAAGCTTCCCCGCGGAGAACGCGTATGACAACTATTACGCACACAGCATCTCAATCCAGAGGAACAAAAGGCACTCAATCGGATATGCAACGAATATCAGGACATATTTCATTTGAACGGAGAACCTCTGACGTGTACCTCGACGGTGAAACACGAGATCAGCACGCGAGCCGACGCCGCGCCTGTGAACGTGCGACCGTATCGCTTCCCCGCCAAACATAAGGAGTAAGTGAGTACACAAATAAAGGAAATGCTGAAAAATAGTATTATCCACACTAGTACGAGCCAGTGGAACGCACCCCTGTTAGTTGTGCCGAAGAAAGCTGACTCGACTGGAAAATCACGACTTCGAATAGTAATCGACTTTCGAAAGTTGAATGATTTGACTATTGGCGACTCATTTCCATTGCCAAATATTGATGAAATATTGGACCAGTTAGGAAACGCTAAATATTTCACGACGCTAGCTCTAGCGTCAGGGTACCACCAGATATCCATGGCTGAGCATGATAAGCCGAAAACAGCATTCTCGACACCGTATGGACACTACGAGTACAATCGGATGCCGTTCGGACTTAAAAACGCGCCAGCCACATTCCAGAGGCTAATGAACTCTGTGCTTACTGGAATGCAAGGACTTAGATACCTCGTATATTTAGCTGACATTGTCATATACGGCTCAAGTCTAAAGGAACATAACAAGCGCTTAGAAGAAGTGCTACTACGCCTACGGGAAGCTAATCTAAAGCTACAACCCGATAAGTGCGAGTTCCTACGAAAAGAGGTGAATTACCTCGGCCATATTATTTCTGAGGACGGGATAGCACCCGATTCCGAAAAATTACAGGCAATAAAAGATTTTCCATAACCACGCAAGGTCAAGGATATTCAATCCTTCATCGAACTTGCTGGTTACTATCGAAAATTTATCAGCGACTTTTCTAAAATTGCTAAGCCAATGACGAAGCTAACTAAGAAAACTGAAAAGTTCGACGGAAAAATTGATGACGGCACCCGTGCTACAATATCCGGACTTCACCAAGGAATTCAACGTGACCACGGATGCTTCCGACTATGCAATCGGAGCAGTCCTGTCAAAGGGACCGGTAGGTAGCGACCGTCCTATTGCTTACGCAAGCCGAGTATTAAATCGCGCGGAGCAAAATTATAGCACTACCGAAAAGGAGTTGCTAGCCATTGCGTGGGCTGTCAAGTATTTCCGCCCATATGTGTACGGCGTAAAATTTAAAATAGTGACGGACCATAAGACACTCACATGGTTATTTAATGTAAATGACCCCGGATCGCGACTGATTCGGTGGCGACTAAAATTAGAAGAGTATGATTATGAGATCATACACAAAGCCGGTCGAGCGAACGCGAACGCCGACGCGCTAAGTCAAAACGTGAAGAGGGAGGCTTACGTTACGGAAGACTCTGATAAGATCCTCGCGCTCGAAGAGGACAGTGTACACACACAATTAAACACGCCGATAAAAAATAATAAAAGTATACAGGAGTATACTGAAGAAGAAAAGAAACAAATTCTGTATGAATACTACGATGCCCCGACAGGAGGACATCAGGGAATCGAGCGAACGATAAGAAGAATACGCCTAAAACACAACTGGCATGGATTAACAGCCGACGTAGAGAGATACATAAAGAAATGCGAGCTTTGCCAGAAAAACAAACTCTCTCGCAGAATTAAAGCACCGCTAGTTATCACCGGTACACCAAGCCGACCATTTGAAAAATGCGCGTTGGATATCGTCG
The DNA here is from genome assembly GCF_013373865.1 of Monomorium pharaonis. Lineage (NCBI taxonomy): Eukaryota > Metazoa > Arthropoda > Insecta > Hymenoptera > Formicidae > Monomorium > Monomorium pharaonis. The sequence goes on from NC_050474.1 coordinate 12,861,705, forward strand.
GACCGTTAACCTTAACAAACAACGAAAATCGGTACCTGCTGACATTTCAGGACCACCTAACAAAATTTAGTAAGGCTATGCCCCTTCCTAACCAAGAAGCGAATACCGTAAGTAAGGCATTCGTAACGAAAATCGTTCTAGAATATGGAATTCCGGAATGCATATTAACAGATCAGGGAACTAATTTTATGAGCAAAGTATTTAAGAATACTTGCAGACTGCTCAAAATTAAGAAGATACAGACAGCGGCTTATCACCCTGAAAGCAACGGCGTATTAAAACGATCGCATCGAACCTTAGCCGAGTATCTAAGGCTAAATTTTATTAATAAGGATCAGACGGACTGGGACGAGTGGATTCCGTACGCTAACTACATATACCTATAATACCACCCCCCACACCGCAACAGGGTACACTTCCTTCAAATTAATTTACGGTCATCCCCCCGAATTACCAACAGCGCTAGCCAAGCCGCCTAAAAGGACGTATAGCCACGATGACTATGCGCTCGAGTTACGGGAGAGATTACGTGCCACTAATAGTATCGCCAAAGATAACATAAGGGATGAAAAACAAAAGTCGAAGGATTATTACGACCGATCCGTAAAGGAAACCAATTATAAAGTTGGCGATAAAATTCTACTTTTCGACGAAACGCTTCGCCGAGGGCGTTCTAAGAAATTGGACGCGCAATGGACCGGATCCTATACAGTTACCGAAAGACATTTGCGCGTCACCTATACGGTAAAAAGAGGAAAACGGACAATCCGCGTACACGTAAATCGCATGAAACCCTTTATCGAAGGGTAACGCAAGAATTATATATAATAATAATAACAATAAATAAAATTAGACTCACCAGGTTAAAAACCGCCTGAGTAATCCATCCGGCACGCAAAATAATGGCACACACAAAAAAAGGGGGGAGGGACTAACTAAAGAGGGGGAGGAACAAGCACTATACTACACTTAAAACAAACACTAAGCTACAAAACTAATAACTAAAGGAGGGAGGAAGTTCAAGCTATTACTCCTCCGACTCCTCACCAACTCCCTCCTCCCCGAGGTCACGCTCCCATTCCCCCTCGGACTCCGAAACATCAACGTCTTCCAGCAGCCGGTCTATCATACCGGGAGACGGGGGAAAAACGTACGGAGCACTACCGGAGTCGGAAACCTCGTCCTCATCCTCGCTGGAGGACATATCACTCTGTTCCTCCTCGGAGCCCTCGTACTCCGCCGCGTCCTCAACCTGGTCTTCAAAAATTCCCACAATTTCGCCCTCGTCCGGGGACGCGTCATCCAAAGCGATAACCCCCGGATTAGGCGACGGGGGTGGCGATGGCGGCACTAAAAACTGCATATTTTCGTTTTTTTTTCTCTTTTTCGCGGACCGTAAAAAATGAAAAAAATATCTCGCACGACAGCTCGGACAAGACTGATCTTAGAGCAGTCCAAGACAGTCGACCCAAAGGCAACATTAGCTGAGACAGATAAACATTACACCTTTCTCACGCACAATTAAAAAAGAGCACAACGTCGACGAGATAAAATAATGCTGATTAATAAGATGCAAGGTAGTAATAATAAACCACCTTGCAGGGGACTTCTCATATGTATCTACCTGGCAACAGCAGCTCAAGGAAGCGATGCCCCCACTAATAATCAAATCCGCGACACTATTTAAGCTGCTGCCGAACAGCGGCCCGCGGGATCAATGATTAACAATCAAGCCGATACGTACGGCCCGCACGAGTAAATTACGAGTTCGGGACTTAGCCGCAAGCAAATCTCAAGCGAGCGAAGAGACGACGCGTTAACTCTGAGTCACGCGCCGTATCTAATCAAGTGTAACACGACGCGGCACCTTCGCCGACCGCAACCAGTGTACAACATTAGAAATAAATCTTATATCAGTTTAAATTAAATCAGTGAGTGAGGACCCTGCCAACAAAAGCCGCCTCTTTCCGTGAGTTCCTACTCCTTGGGCAGCAACGAATCCCGAAAGATCTTTTGTCGCACCGCAAGGTACGGCAAAAATCATTTGTTGTACCGCAAGGCGCAACAAATTGCATTCATTAAATCAAATTGATGTCAATTTGATGGTTATTTCTCACTGGAAAATCTATCTTAAAACGATGAAATTTACAACCATATAAAAATTATTTTCAGAAATGCTAACAAAATTTCTCTATTAGTAAAATGTTATCAGAGATTGATGTAGGTACAAAATGGATAAAAAATGTATTAGAGACGAGAAATGAGCGTAAATAGTTGTTAAAAATTCTATGTAATATTTAATCATGCCATGTAACCCCCTTCCAAAGTTTGAGAAGTATAAGAAATAAACGAGTTGTGTATATATTATACGCGGGAGTAATTTTATGCAGAGTATAATAACAAATAAAAAAATAACAATTGGCGCGCGCGAAGCGCGCGCATGTTCTAGTCCTCTTTAAAAAAGTCCTCTTCTAAAAAGTCCGTGAAACCTCGAACTCGAATATATCAAATTCATTGTTACCTTTATTCTCTGGATGCTGATTGGCTATCTCGATTGCATGTCGTTTGCGCGGCTTGCTTCGCGTGTCATCGCGTGAGGTTCGCGTTTGACAGTTAAGAAAACAGACGCGTGAGGTTCGCGTTTGACACTTAAGAAAACAGATAAAGAAATAAAAAGAAGCATTCCTTAATTTCTTCTGCTTGTTTCGAGAGAGAGAGAGGGAGGGAGGGAGAGAGGAAGGGAGAGAGGGAGGGAGGGAGGGAGGAAAGGAGGGAGGGAGGGGGGGAGGGGGGGAGAAAGGAATTGAGGTAAGTATTTCAAAAATATTCAAATACAATTATACATATATATATATATATATCGCTTATTTGCTGAAAGCATAAAAATTGTTGTGAGTGTGATGCACTCACACAAGAAATGTCGCAAGCGATATAAGATGTCAAATGACACCTCGCGCGCGGACATCGCCCGGCCTACATACCGGACGTCGCACCGGGCAATGCACCCGATTGCTTAATAAACAAGACCCAAAATCTCTTGATTTTGGGGTGGAATCTGCATAGGTAGCAATTGCTGGCTAAGCAAGAGCATTGACCAAAGGCCAGTGACCGGGAAGTACCCTCCCCGGCTGTACACCAAAAATCAGTGTATATAAACACCGAGGTACAGACAACGAGCGGGCTTTGCTACACATTATACAGCGGCGAACGTATGTCGCTCATTCTTTTATATTTGTCACGGGTATTAACGAATTAAGTCAGTGTAACTCAGTGTAATCAAGATAGAAAACATATACACATTGTTATACGACAATCGGCTACAATCTCTCAAGAAACCTGACCCGAGGAGTATCGACGGACGATCCCAAATATCGGTGGCCCTCTATCCACCAAAGGGCCACAACAAATCTGGTGGCAGCGGTGGGATTCACTGTCGAACAACCTACCAAGGACAAATACTCCCTAACGGACTCAAAGCAAGAAAAGAACAGTCAAGAAAAAGAGCGGAAGCCGATCAGAGCGAACGAAATTCGCCAAAAATCCTGCCCAACGCAGCCGAACCGATCAGCTGATCTGCGGACCTGAGATCCAGCAAAGAAGACAGCCATCGAGCCAGAGCTCCGCCATCGAACAGTGCAACAGCGATAGCGGCGAAATCCGAGAAGACACCGACCTACCGCATCGTGACTCACCAGCCAAGCGGCAAAACGACGGACAGCATGCAGCGATATACTGCGTTAATGTAAGTCCGACAAATATTGTAAGCGAAATAAATTATAAGCGAGCGCGTCCGAAAACCCGAAATACGCAGGCCCCCGGTAACTTAGTTATCGAAAAATAACAGTAGCAAATAAAGTAACAAAAGCGAATGTCAGGTAATAGAAACTCGCCGATACGAAACGAATCGTGGCTATTTAGCGAAGCTGCGGCGCGATCGATACATTATTTAGAATTAGATTTTGCCTGGCGAGCGGTCCAAGCCCTTCGCGAGGATCGGGATAACGTTCGTAGAGCTTTAGAATATTCCCCCGAAGGCAATAACGAGCTACTCGAGTACGTAATTCGCGAGCGAGAATTTCTATTCGCGAGTCTCGATTCCAGTTTATTCGACAACAACGCAGTTGACGCGACTCGACAAGACCGCGGGATCAGACGGACGAGACCGTACCTTAGCCGAACTCCGAGCCGTGTATCCTCACGAGGTGAATTCTCATTAATCTCATACGATTCCGATAATCCTGAAGAAATTTTCGAAAGATACACAATGAGTGCCAATGAACAAGCACAACCATCGGGAGCTCAACAATCGGAAACTCAACAATTTATTGCCCACGCCGAACAAGAAATACAACAGATTCATCAGAAGATAACTGAAAATCCTGCCGAACGAATCGCACGACCTAACGTGGCGCGTGAACGGGATGATGACATTCGAGGCACCCTGCGAGCTTTGATACAAGAAATTAGGGGAATACATATGGAAATTGACGCTTTACGTGAAACGCAATTACAAACACAACGCATCCGCGATTTTCGACCATCACATCACGGCAGATGTGAAACAGCGTTCGAAAATCCTCTAGAGAATGCGCGACACCAAAGAGGCCACGGAATTCTGACGTTAAAAGAGGCCCGAAATATGATCCCAGAGATCGACGGTACTTCGAGAGACCGAGTACGCGAATTTCTAAACGCAAGTACATATGCCATGAAAAGTATTCATTTTGCTGACGAGTATAATCTACTTGAAGCCATACTTTAAAATTTAAGGGAAAGACCATGATGGACTTTCTCACTCGTGACATAGAAAATTTTGAGCAGCTAAAAAGGGAACTAGAGAATGAATATCTGAGCAAGCATAGTACTGCTCATCTACAACTCGAATTCAATTCCCTAAAGCAAAAATCCAATGAGACCGCTCAGGAATTCGGGCGGCGAGTGGACAACCTCGCTATGGAACTATTTGAGTCCATGAAGAAGGAAAGAACCACACTACAGAACAGCAAAGAGTGATACTGGAGAATATTAAGGAACAAGCTCTCTATAATTATCAAATAGGCTTAAATGAAGATATAAAATTATTGGTACGTGCACAGCGATACCACACGCTACAAGAAGCCATCGCAGGAGCAAGCGCAGAAGAAAAGGTCAAGGGACCAAATGCGAGAACCAATGGATACAGAAAAGATGCCCAAATCGCATCTCAAAATGATCAGAACCCGACTCTCCAATGCGGAAAATGCGGAAAAACTGGTCACGACGGACGAAAATACCGTAGCAGCCGGTAAGCCAATCGCTTTACGTTACTGCAACCGGAGAAATCACGCGTCAACGCAGTCGTTTTTTTTTGCATTGTTTGCAAAAAAAATTTTGCAAACAATGCAAGAAACGCGGCCACGCTCGGAATGAGTGCTGGCACCTAAACGGGAAGACCGTAAATAAAACGTCAAAAAGCCCTCAAGGACCACGAAATAATAGCTTGAAAAATAATAATACGCGAGAAGCGATCAAACCGCGAAGGAAAAAGAACACCCATTCCGAGTCCAGCAGCGAAGAAGAAAGAGAATCAGCCGGAAAGAAAGATAAGTGCGCGCGGTCATATCAACTCGCGTCGGTAACTCGAGCCGCCCAGCGGAACTGCGACCTCGACCAAGTTACTCTTCCGATACAGGAAACGCGGTCGGGAGAAATTAATATGCTTTTTGATTCCGGCGCAACGATTTCGCTGATACGATTAAATAAATTAAAAGGAAAAACCAGAATTTCCCCGGAAAGAATCACCCTAGCAGGGATGACTGGCCATCAATTGCATACGATTGGAAATATGCAGGCACATATTAAATTAGGTAAACAAGAGATAAAGCACACCATGTATGTGGTGAAAAATGACTTCCCGATGGAATACGACGGGATACTAGGCCTCGATTTTATGAAGAAACATAAAGTAGCCCGCGATTACGGCAAAGAGGAACTGCAAATTACAGGTGGCACTTTCAAATTAAAGCCATACGGAAAAATCACTCTGAAACCGCGCAGTGAGACCATCGTCCGAACTATAACTAATCGAAATCAACCCGGGGTGATCAGCATAGTAAACACTACTGATAAGCCGATGAAAATACGCACGCCGCACGTGATCATTGAAGACTATGACGAAAACGATCATCAAATATATGCAGTTATAAAAGACGAAGGAAACAAAATTCAAAATCGGCGAAAAAGTACTATTATACGATGAAACGCTCCGACGCAGACGATCTAAAAAATTAGACGCACAGTGGACTGGACCGTATACCGTAACCAAAAAACATTCTGATGTAAATTATACAATAAAAAGAGGAAGAACGACAACTCGCGTACACGTGAATCGATTAGAAGCATATATTTATAGAAGCGTAAATTAAAATTTTAAATACGTGCAAGTGCGATTACAGACAGTCAATTTAGCGCATACAAGCGAGCGCACTTTTCAAGGTGCATACTTATGTCAATATCATTGTATTGATTTGTAAAATAAAAAAAAAATTATTTTTTTTTAATAGCGCAATGCCTAGTACGACAAAGCCTTAAACATATTGCGAAACATATGTATGTATATATAATAATGTACGCAAAAAGAAATTTTTTTTTCTCCCTGCGATAATTATTATAATCGATAATTATTAGCATTAGAAGCATTTTTTAATTTTTAATAACAAGAAGTCAACTTCACGCATTCTCCGTCACTGACTTTCTCTTGTACCTCCGCGCTTATTGACTTATTACAATGATGAATTAAGGCGAAACCATTTACCGCATCGAAAAATAATATTAGACATTTCTTCTTAGATTTTCATTTTCTATCGCATGGTGCTAAGCAAATCCGATGCTTTTGTAACACCCTGTATATATGTATATATATCGCTTATTTGCTGGAAGCATAACAATTTTTGAATTTTTTTTGAACAGAATAAAGAAATAGTGTGGAGAGAGAAAGAAGAATCCCTTTCTTTTTGTACGTCGTTTAAAACAAGGTTAAAGAAAAAGAAAGAGAGAAAAGAATAAAAGAAAGAAAGAAAAAGGTAATACATTTTCTAGAAATATGTCAATCATGAAATACATATTCCAGTACATACATAATCAGGGATTGGCAAAAAATAATAATAAATTAATATTATTTGATTACTTGATTAATCAGTAATCAAAGACAAAAATTATTTGATTACTCGATTAATCAGTAATCAAACTTTTAATTACTTGATTAATCAGTAATCAGAGACGAAAATTATTTGATTATTTGATTAATCGATAATCAAAGACAAAAATTATTTGATTATTTGATTAATCGATAATCAAAGACAAAAATTATTTGATTACTCGGTTAATCAGTAATCAAGTTTTTGAATACTCGATTAATCAATAATCAGAGTCGAAAATTTTTGATTACTTGATTAATCAATAATCAATATTGAAAGTCTTTGATTATTAGATTAACAAGTAATCAGAATAAGAATAAAATTTTTATCATTTGATCAATTAGCATTCAGACCTAAAAATTTGGCAATTACTTTATCGCTCAGTAATCAGGATCAAATGTGAAATATTGAATGAAATGATATCTTGATGAATGAAATAATATCAGCGTAAAGTAGCAATTACACATAGAAAATAATAATATATTAAAAGAAATGTTATTTTATACAATTTACAATATAAATTCTCCGTTTTTGAATTTGAATGAAAAAGTCTCTGTTTAATAAAATTACACATTACACACAGAATTACACTTTACACAAATTACACATAGAAAAAAAATAATATATTTAAGGAAATAACAGAAACAGAAATTTTTTCATTCAAATTCAATATGTTTATTAAAAAAAAAACGGAGAATTTATATTGTAAATTAAATGGAAGAACATTTCCTTAAATATATTATTTTTTTCTATGTGTAATTTGTGAGTAATCAAATAATTTTCGTCTTTGATTATTGATCAATTAAATAATCAAATAATTTTCGTCTTTGATTATCGATTAATCAAATAATCAAATAATTTTTGACTTTGATTACCGATTAATCAAATAATCAATTAATTTTTGTCTCTGATTACTGATTAATCAAGTAATTAAAAATTTGATTACTGATTAATTGAGTAATCAAATAATTTTTGTCTTTGATTATCGATTAACTAAATAATCAAATAATTTTCGTCTCTGATTACTGATTAATCAAGTAATAAAATAATTTTCGTCTTTGATTACTGATTAATCAAGTAATCATTAATTAAAGCTAAAAATATTACTGAAAATATCGATGATGCCGATCTCTGTACATAATATGTACACACATCGCAATTTATACCACATCCAGTAATTATATTCTTGCTATAGATTTTATATTGAAATCTTGAAATCTCTCTATCTCTTTTTAATTACAATCTTGCTAATTTTTTTATATTAAAAATATCTGGAAGTTGAATACAGTTTTGATTTTTTGGAAAAAATGTTTTGCTTAAAATTTTTGGAAAAACCTTACAATGTTTTGCATAGAATTAGAATAAAAATATAAAATATTAAAATGTTTTGCATGAAAATATAACAAAAATTTTATTTAAAAACGACGAAAATAAAATTAATTATGTAAAAATAAATTTTAATAGTGTTTTGTAGAAAAATGAAAGAGATGTAAGTTAAATATTTTATATATTTTATAGAATAAATTATTAAATATAATAAATCATTAAATATAATAGATGATTTGGATTCATTTATAGGCATTAATAAATTATTCTATGAAGATATTCAATAAGTAAATATGGTGATACTTTAGTGCAACAAGCGGTATTGTTTAGAAGAACACATTGTCGAAAGCGCGTGAATTAAAAAATCTAAAAAAAGGCATGTAAAGTCGATTGCTCGCATTTCTCGAAGTTTATTGTTGTCGCTTTTCCGCGATGCCGATTGGTTTTTTCGCTGCGCTTACTTCGTGTTGCAAAAGTAGCTGTCATTGCAATTGAATTTTGACAGCTGTCAAATTTGTATAAATATTATCTATACATTTATTGTTGTAATTTATTTTTAAAAGGTAAAAAATAAAAAGTTAAGTAGCGCGCGCGGAGCGCGCGTCTGTGGTATCTAGTTTAAAAACAAAATATGGAATATAAACCGACATGAGAAAATGAAATTTTTGGTCTTGAAACACAAGTATAAGATAAACAAGAATAGTAATATCACAATATTAAATTGATAATCAAACTTGCCAACCAATATTCTATTTTTAATTCACGCACCTTTGACAATGCGTTCTTCTAAACAATACCGGTTGTTGCAGGACGGAGATTTTCAAAGAAGTACTGATCGAAAATGTAGATATAAGAGAAATTTATATTGTTGTATATTTTTTATAAATATAAATTGTGATGTGTATATATTATGTGTTTATAAATGAAGATAGGGGGAGAGTTGCCGGATACAAGAGTTGTTGGATACAATTTCCAACGTTTATTTGCATACAAATAATTTTACTAAATGGGAAATATAATAAAAAATATCTTAATTAAGTGATATACATTTGGCTCACAACTCTCTCCTATATCCAGTACACACACATACATACATATATGATTATGTATAAGAATTAATATATATATTTTTCTTTTTTTCAGGAATTTAACGGGATTCTCTTTTTCTTCGTTAGCCTCTTATCAGAGCGTAGTAATTCCTTAGCGTATTTCTGTGGTGCTTCTATTATATCGGTCAGATTTGAACTCGGATCTTCAACGTAGAAAGTAGACGCACATCTCTCTGCGTCACAATCGCTATCACACCCGGATTAAGGAGGAGGGGCTAAGAGAAACTATAGCCCGGGCCTCGTTTGTTAGAGGGCCTTATCCGAGCTATTCAAGAATATCTTTCATTTTCGTCAAAAGGCCTCCAGTTGGAGTTAATAGCCTCGGGCCTCAAAATACTTTAATCCGATCCTGATCGTTATATGTAATATATAATATAATCGCCCGAAATTTTCTTTATATTCATTAATATATAAGTGAGGAATTCAATTAGATTAATTTGTTTTTCAAATATTTTTTAATATAATTGTATTTATTGTTTAATAGTATTAATTGAAAAATTATATTAGATTTAATATATTATAATTAATTATATTAAAATTTATTTGTTGTAATTAAATATTATACATGTTTATAATTTAATAAAAAAATAATTATGTGATGATAATATTGATAATGATAATGCTTTATACACATAAAGTTAATAAATGTAAATATTATACATATAAAGTTAATAAATGGCGCGCGCGTAGCGCCTTTACAAACGTTACAATTATCAATTTCATGATACCTTTTAAATAACTAGAACTTTTTATTGTTCTAGTTATTTAAAAGGTATCATGAGATTGATCATTGTAATGTTTTATGTTCGGAATATGATAGCAATAATAAAACATATTCATGTAAATTTTTGCACAGCAATGGTCTAATACCTAATAATTTTGATGTTCAGTTTCAATATCTAATGATATCAAATGGAAAATTTAATGTAAATTGTAAAGGTTGTAATAATAATTGTTGTCTATTAAAAAATGGTACATATGTTTTGGTTCTAAACATAGCACAAAAGAAGAATAAAGATATTTTTCTTATTGGAGAAAAGCTTAAGTAGAAGAAGTATATACATTGCCTTGTGAATCCAGCGATTTTAGTATTAAAGTGATGAAATTAGATTATGATAACATTATGTCTTGGCCAATTACTGATTTATTGTGTAAATTTGTAAAACATGGAAAATTCCTTATGGGAATGATCAAGATTCGCAATATTTCCTTATCAAATACACTGGCGTAAAAAAAAACGAGACAAAAATTTTGACCGATTTTTAGGCAATCTTCAAAGTGATGCAACTTTGCGAAAAATCATCTAAATTACATGTACTTTTTTTAAATTAAAGGGCAAAGACTCTACTTTGAAAATCCCTAGGCGAAAGTTTGATTTGTTAAGTGCGAATCTTTTGTATTGCATAAAAACCAAATATGTTTTTTTTAATTAAAAAAAGTAAAAGTTTGTTATCATTTTTCACAAGTTTTTCGTTAAAATCTGGCTAATATTAATCCAGATTCTTAAAGTTCATTTTTTTCTAAGCCATTTCAAAAAAATACATGTCGATACGATGTTTTTTGTTGATTGCATACGAGTTTGAAATTTGCACTGCATTTTAGGATATTTTAGCGAATAAATGCGGTATTTTTTTAATATCATGAATTTTGAGTATCAATATGATATTGCACATTGATTTTATTCGTGTTTAACTCAATCATATCGCCGTCATCAAAGTGACCCGATGTGCACGTAGAGAATGACGGTCAGATTTTGTACATCATGTGGCCCTGAAAAGGCTGATTTTTTAAATAAAATTTGAACTTTTATTTTTTATGTATGAGTATGTGTTCATGTATGTTTACGTGTATGTGTGGGTTTATGGCCGGTATTCATAGTCGGGTTTTATATTTAAGATCATCTTAAGTACTGTCTTAAGATGCCATCAACCAATCACAAAGCCGTATTAACATCTTAAGACATTGCTTGAGACGATCTTGAAATAAGATTTGACTATGAATACCGCCCTATGAGTATAGAGGAATGTGATCTTCTGTTAACTTCAGTGAAATTGGTGCGTCAGCTATCCGTTATATTCAGATCAGTAAGTACAAATTTCTACTGATGAATTTCAGAACCACATAATGTACAAAATCCGACCGTCATTCTCCACGTGGTGTACATCGGGTCACTTTGATAACGACGGTATGATTAAGTTAAACACGAATAAAATCAATGTACAATATCATATTGATACTCAAAATTCATGATATTCAAAAAATACCGTAATTATTCGCTAAAATACCCTAAAATGCAGTGCAAATTTCAAACTCGTGTGCAATCAACAAAAAACATCGTATCGACATGTTTTTTTTTTAAATTGCTTAGAAAAGAATGAACTTTAAGAATCTGGATTAATATTAGCCAGATTTTAACGAGAAACTTGTGAAAAATGATAACAAACTTTTACTTTTTTCAATTAAAAAAAACATGTTTGGTTTTCATGCGATACAAAAGGTTCGCACTTAACAATCAAACTTTCGCCTAGGGATTCTCAAAGTAGAGTCTTTGCCGTTTAATTTAAAAAAAGTACATGTAATTTGGATGGTTTTTTGCAAAGTTGCATCGCTTTAAAGATTACCTAAAAATCGGTCAAAATTTTTGTCTCGTTTTTTTTTTGCGCCAGTATATAATTTTGTGCGTTCCCTGATGGAAATACAATATTACTGAAATATTTTACTGAAAATCTCTTTCAATTGACCCATTTTCACTTTGTAAGATTCATTAAGAATTTGTTAAATTTAATTAAAATTAATTAAAATTTATTAAGGTTCTTAAGATTCATTAAAATTCATAAAATATATTTTTTTATTAAATAACTAATAAAATAAATTTAATAAATTTTTATGAATTAAATGAATTTTAATGGATTTTAATAAATTTAATGAATTTCAATGAAATGGGTCAATTGAGAGAGATTTTCAATAAAATATTTTTATCAAGGTTCTAATAAATGTTTCTTAAAATACAATATAATGCATATTTACTATAGTTACAATTGCGTTGCGTAATACCATAAAGAAATGGATACAAGATTTATAATTGCGGAGTTTCAATACGGGCTGCAATTAATACCTACAGCATGGTATAATAAAGATAATTTATCAAGCATATGGCCTAACCATTTTAAAACAAAATACCGCATTAATAAGGCTATTATGGCAAGAGAAATGCCAAGAGAAATATCTGATTGGAAGGAGTTATCTGTTAAAAAAGTCTTCGGCATTGCAAGTTAGTAAATAATACAATACATAAATTTTTATTTATTATATATGTACTTTTATCATTTTACATATTTTTAATGATTTAGATACATATGAAGAAGGCATGGAAAAATTAGTTCTGGCAGAGGATAAATCGAATGTAGATGATACTGCTATATCATCAAATGAATTAAAAGCAAGAGAAAAGAAGAGGAGACATTTAAGAGCACAAAAACGTTTTATTATCTTCTGAAAAAGATAATTTATCTTTTTCTGGAGATAAAGAAAATAATATTCACCAAAATAAAATCCTGCTTACTTTTCCGCAAAAAAAGCTTTTTTTTAAATCAATTACTGAACACATCTAAACAAAATACGAAAAATATATTACGCGAGAATACTTTGTTTAATGCAGTAAACAGTGACAGTAAGTATTAAATATAATATATTAGCACGATACGATATTCATTAAATACTATTTTATGTTTTATTTTCAGATTTAAATAAAAACGACATTATACAAATATAACACAAAATTTTACTAATAATGAACATTTTGATATTGATGGTAAGTTTTAAAAATACTAATAATTCTTTATATGTTATATAGAATGCTCCACGCTGAAATCAGCAAATAAATTGTAGGTCAATTTAGTTCAGTTACCAAGATATAAATAATCTTATTAACTAAATAATGAATATTGATTTCAGATTTTAAAAAGCAAATTCTATGGAAACTAAACAAAATATTATATAAATTGAATACTATTGAAAATAGATTAGATATATTAAAACACATTAAAGAAAGAACAGTCTTCATCTAATCAATCTTGCAATATGATAGAAATCGGTAATCTATTTCCGATATGTACAATTTTTGATTTAATATCTTTTGAAGAACAATTGGAGGAAAGAAAATTTCAGGACGATGTGGTACGTACGACATATATAGAGTGTTCCCAAATTAGTGTCCACTATTTACATAACATTATGTAATTTAAAATCGAACACAAAAGTCCTGTGTACTATTATTTTTTGTACTGCGTAGTAAAGTAATAATTGCTAATTACAATTTAACCAATTAGCCAGCTTCGGTTTTTAGACAAATGGACGTGAGCCACGCTTCTGGTAATATATGAAAGTAGTACAAAGTGCTTACACACACTATATTAGGTTTAGAAGTGTTAATGCATTTATTTAAAACATAACACTGGTAGATTTAATTTTTATCAATAATTATTGCTTTATTAAACTACATAGGAAATAATGATACAAGATTATTGTTGATTCAACTTTTCAAGAAGGATAGCGCTATGTAAATTATAAGCCTAAAATATCGGACACTCTATATACATATCCTATACATACATATTAATGCGCGATATTATTTGAAAAATTGGAAAATATTTCTTTCAATTAAATTTTCTTAAACTCTTTGGTGGAAGCACTACGTATATTATGATACAAAATATACTTAAAAAAACAATAACAAATAAAGTAGCCAAACATTATAGTTGGGCTGGAAAAAAAAGTAAACAAAGTTTTAAGGATTTAAAACTTTCAAATCCGTAAGTAATATTTTTATATATCTGTGTGTATGTGCGTGCGTGCGTGCGTGCGTGCGTGCGTGCGTGCGTGCGTGCGTGCGTGCGCGTGTGTGTGTGTGCGTGTTGATTCGATGTTAATTTTATTTAGTTTAATTTAAAAATATTTAGCAGGCAAATTCAAGAATATACTGTAAGATATTCGGAGTCAGAAGAACTAAGTGTCAATAAAATAGAGAATCCTGTTGTTCTAATCTTGAGTTTATAAGCGTACAAAATATAAACAAGAGCAGTTGGAGTCGTGTGAACTATCAGTGAGAGAGCTATCGTATGGAACAAGGGATCCCGAGTTTGAAACCAGTCAGCGCTTCTTTAATTTTTCAGTCGCTTTCAACTTCTGAAGTAGGATAACAATTCATGTTCCTTCAGCTAGGAGGATTAGAAGAGATCTGTGACCGTCGTCACAGTTGTGTGGAAGAAAAGTGTGACTTTTCAGAGGATTTGCTTACCCCTCGGGTCGGGGAGGCCCCTTCGAAGGGGGAATAAGGTTTTCAATCCGGTCAACACACGTGGCTGCAAGAAGCCTTCATTGGCGCACATTATAATTGGACACGTTGCAATTGCCCACTGTGCTATTAGACACGAAACATTACACACCGTTCAATTGCGCACAGTTCGATTGGACACAGTTCGATTGGACACAGTTCGATTGCGCACTGTTTGATTGCGCACCGTTCAGTGGCGCACCGTTCAGTTGCACACCGTTCAATTGCGCACCGTTCAATTGCGCGCCGTTCAATTGCACACCATTTAAGTCGCAAACCCATGTGGTGCAGTGAATGCTTTACACACACGCGCGCGCGCGCGCGCGCGAGGGTGCGAGGGGGGCTTTTGGCCCCCCTCCCGCACCCACCCCGTCCAAGTCGCTAACCTATGTACACATTGCAAACGCAGCCATAATATATGAATATTTAATATGCGTTTGATTGGACAGTGTGCAATTGAACTGTGCGCAATTGAACGGCGTGCAATTGAACAGTGCGCAATTGAACAGTGTGCAATTGAACGGTGTGCCACTGAACGGTGCGCAATTGAACGGTGCGCAATCAAACTGTGTCCAATCGAACGGTGCGCAATCGAACTCTGTCCAATCGAACTGTGTCCAATCGAACTGTGTCCAATCGAACGGTGTCCAATCGAACTGTGTCCAATCGAACTGTGTCCAATTGAACGGTGCGCAATATTTCGTGTCTAATAGCACGGTGGGCAATTGCAACGTGTCCAATTGTACTGTGCGCCATTGAACCTTTTCCTGTGGCTGCCAGGTAGAGCGAGAGACTCACGTGACTGCGGGCCGGTATGAAGACGATAAATTTATGACCACTGTACGGGCGTGAGAGAGAAACTCACGTAGCTGCGGGGTCAACCTATGGAAAGTGACGCTCAGAAGAAATGAACTTTGGAAACAGCCGCCATAAAAAAAAGACATTCGAAAACAAATGTAAAGTCAGAATGGCCGAGCTGTAAGATATTCGGAGTCAGAAGAACTGTCGAAGAAGAAGTGTCGATAAAATAGAGAATCCTGTGGTTTTAATCTTGAGTTTAAAAGCGTACAAAATATAAATAAGAGCAATTGGAGTCGTATGGGGCAGTGAGAGAGCTATCGTAAGGAACAAGGGATCCCGAGTTCGAAACCAGCCAGCGCTCCTTTAATTTTTCAGTCGCTTTCAATATAATGTCTAAAAATTTCAAATAAAGCCAAATGTGCAAGTAGAACACATCAACTTGAGCAAAAAGTTTTCTATTATTTTTCAACAGTCACGTAATATGCTAAAATAATAATGAAAAAGGTGAACTATAGAACGCGTATTGCTGTGATGAGCTTTATAGGTACGATCTCATTGAAAATGAGTGAAATTTGTGACTTTCTTAGCGACTCGTAATATGTCAGAAAATGATTGTTTATGCTGCCTGCATTATTATTTTATCTTCAGATGTCAATGAGTATCCATCTGTACTAAAAGATAGTCACATTTCAGCTATTTTTTAAAAGTATATCTCGTACTTATTGTTCTATATCACATATTTTGATTTGTAGACTTTTTTGTCATTAATATCTTGAAATTTTACATGGTTATTTCAAAATGGGTAGCAAACCTTTTGCTTAAATTGGTGTGTTTTACTTGCAAACTATGAATGTGACCGGAATTTTCAGTCCTTTTGTATATTTGTTTTGACTAATTCATTGACTGTATATTTCTTTTGATTAACATTGTCGCATAAAGATATCACAGATAGCGATATTGCCCAAGAGTACGCATCAAAATGGCTTGCCTAAGCCACTGTAAGAATTGGAAGGGAAAAAGCTGAAGAAACTTCAGAAAAATAAAGATATATATATATACCCAGCTAATCATTTGCTGCCAAATTGTCAGCAGACTGCTAAAAATTTCTTGCGGAATCAGGCTGCCAAAACCATGGTCTACTGTGTCCTTGAATGCGCCCCAATTGCAAGCAAAAATTATTATCAAATCCTAATATCAAATTGGGTGCAACACCAGAGCAGATCTGTCATTAGCAATACAATGACAAATTCACGCAGCAAATTGAGAACAGATGTTGCAACATAAACTCACAACAGATTTGCACCAAATATGTAACAGATCTGTATTCATAAATGACGACAAATTGGCGACAGATTTGTCGAATCTTTCCATTTTCACAGTTATAATTTTATTTGAGAATCGATGTAAGCAGTCTCCTGGGAAGATTTATTAATTCAGGAGTAGAAACAGATTGAATAATTTACCCCACCCTCTCCTTAGCATCTAATATTTTCTATAGGGGGGCCTCTCTCAATTGACCTATCTATTTTCTTCCTTTATATCGCAGGTATATCATCTATTTTAGGTGCAATTAATTTTATTAAATTTCTTGTAGTTAAATGTCACTCCAAAAAAATGAAAATACTACTAGTTCTGTATCATAAAAGTATAATGTGGCGGTCCTTCGCCACATTGGACTCCTCCGCAGGCGCAGTGAAGGAAGGTAATTTTTGCTTACCTTAGTCGCGCTGCGAGTGGTCTTTATGTAGCAAATTGACTGCATTTTATTCACTAGAGAATAGGCCGCCTATCGACGGTGCCGCACTTTTTATTGTTAATTTGACATTTCGACAGATCTGCTGCGTTTCTGGTATCAATCTGTCGCATACTTTGACACACAAATATTGTTGTATTTCTACAGGCAGTTTGCTGACATTGTTTGCACTTTGGTGTTTGTCGTCAATCTGTCATCAATACTTTCAATAAATCTGCTCGCAGTTCACTTATTATTTTGTCATGTATTCTGATGACAGACGTTGCTAAATATTTGCTGAATATTTGCTAACAGTGTTTGCAATGACAAAATATGTTTCTCATTTGTAGCCTTTTGGCAACAGAATCTGTTGCCAACATTTGTCACAGCAGAAATGATTATCGGGGTGTATATATATTACCTTTTTTAAAAAAAGGTAAAAAAAAGCGCTAAGTGTGTATATGTACGCCCCTTAAAAAAAAACTATTATATTAGGTAATTTGTCTTACTGTCCTATTGTCTTATTGTCTTCTCTACACAAATAATGATATAAAATAAATGCGCCAATTATAAGAATATTTATACAAAATTTATTTATTATAATTTTTTATTAAAATATTTAATAATAAACAGGCTTAATAATCAAATAATTGAATGATTAAAATCAACTAACAGGATTATAGTAAAGCAAAAACTTGGCGTGCCCGGGTCGCATTTTTTCAATATTTCCAATAACGAGATTTATGTTATTGATATCAATAAGTATATTTACAAGAATGCGATTAATATGGCTTGGGTTTTGTTTTACTATCTATCAGTTTTTGCTTCACTATCTCTATCAGTTTTTGCTTCACTATCTGTTATTACTGATAACATTTACATTTTTCAATTAATTTTTGATAGATTTTATAAAATTTTTCTAAGTCTTTTTACCAAATATATGGCTAATTGATCTCATCCCATTTTTTAATGTGTTTATGTTTTTGATGGGTTATCACTTTTATTATTTTATTTGTAAAAATAATTCAAATAATTTTTTAATAAATTTTATAAGATTTTTCTAAATCTTTTTTCAAATATACTTGTCTAATTGTATTGATTTTGTCCCATTTTTGAATGTGTTTATGTACTTGACGTATTTTCTTTGTAAAATTTTTGATGGGTTATAATTTTTTCATTATTTTATTTGTTCAAATAATTTCCATATTTTTATTGTTTAACATTAACGGTTTATTGCGATTTAACGGGCACGTCAAGTTTTTGCTTTACTATAATCTCGTTAGTTGATTTTAATCATTCAATTATTTGATTATCAAGCCCGTTTATTATTAAATATTTTAATAAAAAATTATAATAAATAAATTTTGTATAAATATTCTTATAATTGGCGCGTTTATTTTATATCATTATTTGTGTAGAGAAGACAATAAGACAATAAGACAATAAGACAATTTACCTAATATAATGGTTTTTTTTCTTATCCAATCAGCAAAACAATATTAAAAAAATGTTTTCAATAATATTTAAAAAACATTTTAAAAAACGTTAAAAATAATGAGATAAGTTCCCTTTTTTAAATTAGAAAAACGTTTTTTTAAATGTTTGGACAAATATATTTTTAACATTTAATAAATATTTGTTTTAAAATTTAAGAAAATGTTTTTTTAACATTTGGTAAATAATTTTTTAAATATTTACTAAACATATTCACAACAAAAGCAAAAAATTGATTGCATTATTAAATTATTTTGATAAATTCAACGTAACTTCACCAATCTAATAAATTTCTACGATAATTTTATAAAGGGGAGAAGACTATACATGTTTCAGCCAAGCCACAGTACGTGTTAGAACATGTTTAATTTCTGCGCCTGAAAAAACGGTCACCCATCCAAGTGCCAACCACTCCCGACGTTGCTTGACTTCAAAGATCGTACGCATCCTAATGCTTCGTGATGATCCATGAATACTTTATGTTAATGCATACATATTTGTTATACATTATTTCAACAGATGTTGTTAGAAGGATGAAACATGTATAGTTAACTTATATTTTTATAAATAAATATGAATATAAAGTATTACAATTTTTTACTGATTTTCACATATGCGAAATAGTATGTGAAATATGAAAAGATCTAGTTTTGCTCTGTTCATAAAAAAATAAAAGATAGATGTCATTTTTTATAATTTTTAAGTATTGTTAATATGCCAAATTGTTTGTATAAGTGCAATGTTGTCTTAATCTCCATTTTCATTGTGTTCTGATGTTTCAATCTGTGCCTCAGAGGTTTTATTTATACGCTTTTGTGACTCTTTCATTACATAGATTCACTTCCTCCTTACACTTGATTTACGCTACAAATTAGTGAAGTTTCCCAACCATAATTTAAATATTTTGAAAAATATTACTCGGAACAACTTTTTAAATGTGAAATAATTATTACAGAAACATAAAATAAGTGTTACGTAAATATTATTTTAAACAATTTATTAAAATGTTAAATTATTAAATAAATATTAATTAAATATTATGTAAATATTTTCTCTAAATCTTTATTTTAAATATTTAATTATTGTAACATAAATATTAAATCAATATTAAATAAACATTTTTAAAATGTTTTTTTAAATATTTTTTTAAAGATTTAAATAAATATTACATAAATATTAAATAAATGTTATGTAAATATTATTTTAAACGTTTCATAAAATGTTAAATTAATATTAATTAAATATTATATAAATATTTGCTCTAAATCACATTATTTTAAATAATTACTTATTAAAATATAAATATTAAATTAATATTAAATTAATATTCTTTAAATATGTCGGTTGAGAGGCTTTGCAGAGATCCGTGAGCCGGGCCTCCTCCCTTCTTTGTGAAACCGTAGCGCTGTGCGTACGGTGGCGCGCCTGCGGTACACGTGGGGACCGACCGGCAGTAGCAGCGTAGCAGCGTGATATCGCGTAGCGGTGTGTGCATGCGTGTGTGTATATACAGTCTGTGATACAGAATAAAGAGTTATTAAGCATTTAACAATCCGAGTGTTTATTCCCGACCGTTCCTTAGAGACAATAGTCCTACAGGTTACGGGCCCAGGGCACGTATCTACTGCGTGGAAAAGTGCGACGGGATAGCACCGGATAAAGTTTAGTGCATATTAGAGGAGGCCTAAGAGAATTCTAGAAGGTAAGTACACAAGATCTCTGTTCTGACGAGAATTGAGAACGGTACTAAAAAAATTAGAAAATTCTAGAAGATTAGAGATATAAGAGGACTATGCCAAAGAGTTAGAGATTTTATTAACAATGGTTTAGTCATAGAAAGAAGAAATAAATGCTGACCGCGAATGAAAAGACGAGAAGCGGCATATATGCGGCGTGTCTATGCGAATCGAGTGTAAACAAAGACATTTGCTGTCTTTCTCTCGATGCTGGGACCACGTGCGTGTGTCGCGGTGCTGAGTCAAGCTACCCGGCGCGTTAGACACTTGAAACTCGAGTTAAAGTTACAGTGTGGATTTGTGTAATTGAAAAAAAACTATAACCAACTTTAAAGAGATTAGATGAATACAAAGAGATTAGATGAATACAAAGAGATTAGATGAGTATAAAGATGCTAGACAAAACTAAATCAAAGTCGATGTGCACCGGGTCAGAAATCGAGTGTAACTTGCTGTGCGGCTCGATTGCTGAGGGAGGCCAGGCAAATCTGTATGTGTCCCATGCGTGTGCGTGATCAACCCAAGTCCCATAGATCTTTTCAGCGGTGCTGGAGGTCACGTATCGGAGAGTGGTGTGCACGTATGGATGGCACTTCAGAGGCGCGTAGTTTCCCGCTTTCAGTCTATATTGAATTGCCGTGCGTTCTCTATAGTCTCGAAGGTACAAGAAAATTTCTTCCTGCGTTAAGAATATTAGAAGAGAATCGTCTTATATCTATCATTGTATATTGAAAACAACAATACAATTTAAATCCCGGTCCAGATGTCGCAAGAAGATAAAGAGGACGTCATATCACTAGAGGATGAAGATGTTCAGCGTCAACTAGTTGACTATGAAAGCGACGACGAACATAAAAAGACGATAGTGGAAACTAGAGAAAAAGAGACTGAATCTTGAGAGACTAGAAAAAAAGGTATGAGTATAAATATTTAATCAAAAGAATACAGCACGTTTCACATAATTAAAGATAAGAGGTTGAGAACAATTGAGAGATTAAGAGTTAGAAGTATTTATATATGTGTAAGCGTGTAAACAAAATGTATACTTATTTAAGCTTTTTTTTAATTTAGAAGAGACAAAAATAGAGAATAAAACTAGAGGAACCATACCAAAGAAGCCACGAATACTAGAGAATATTATCATACAAGAAGACTGTCCGATCTTGCCAATTGGAAGCAAGATCTTGTATGAAAAACAGGAGAAGTTAATCGCCAAAAATGATTTAGTGGCTGAGAAACTGCAGGCATCGCTCAGCATGATAGAGAAGATCATGGAGGGAGCGAATAAAATGATGGAGAAGATGGTTAGAGTGTCGGAGGTCAACCTAGAGGAACAAAGAATTAAACTTAGATGCTTAGAGATAAATAAAAATAACACACAAAGTTTAGAGAATTTAAAGGAAAGCCATGTTCAAAAATTAAGAGAATTAGAGTTAAAAAAATAAGAGAAAATTAGAGGAAATGATTCATGGATCTGAGAATAGAGAAAGAGAAGTAGCCAATGTTAAGAATTTAGAAGTAATTAAGAGTGTAATTAAAGGCGAACTGAACGATCAAAAGGTAAATATTAAACGAGAATATAGGCTGACGCAAAAATCCAACTTTGATCTTTAGTTAGATTATTTGAGATCGGAACTAATGAGTAACGATTTGTTAGATGTTATAGATATTAAAGTAAAGAGTCCGGAAAATCTCACAGAATCAAAGATAATTATAAAAAATAATCTTGTTAAGGACATAATAATCAATCATTTAGAAGAAATTTTGAAGAGGCTAAGAAGTTATAAAAAGGGTAAGACAAATGTTACTCATACATCCGTAAGAGCTCGTTTGTATCAGATGAAAATGAGAAAAGATGAAAAAGTAAGTGATTTTTGCGAACGCTTTGATTCTGTTATTAGAGAGTATGAGATATGTGAAGATGCAGTGCCTCTCACTGAACAAGAGATCAGATCATCATTCTATCAGGCAGTTTTTTCTATTATACCTGAATTAAGAGGTGTTGATTTGATTAGAAGACAAACAAACCTGAGAGAAATGAATGTTAATGAGATAAAATCATTCATGATGTAGTTAGAGGCAGAAAAGAGGTCCGAATTAAAAGAGGAGCCAAGAGTCCAAAGAATCACTAGCGGAACCAAGAATAAACCTGAAAGGTGCTATCGTTGCAATAAAGATGGACATTGGGCGAAAGACTGTCCACTAATAGAGACCGACGCGTGGTTCTGCTACTATTGCCAGAAGATCAAAAACCACAAAGGGGATGACTGCCCGCACGTTAAAACTCAGACCATGGAAAAATTTAGAGGAAAAAGGTATAAAAACAAAATGTCTTTTATTGAAAGAAAAAATAAGATTAAATTTGAACAAAAGGGCTTTCAGAGAAATGTTAGAAGTAAATCGTTTAAAACGGAAAGTAAAGAGGACAAAAAGCCAAAGAAAACAACGAAAGTAACAGCTAAAGAAGAATCAGGTAAGAATAGGTTTTCAAAGTGTCTAGATGATTCTAAAGAGCTAATTAACTTCATTGCCGATTCGGGAGCAACCGATCATATTGTAAATAAGAGTATAATTCTTTCAAATTTTGAGAAATGTAAAAATAGAGTCATTAAATGTGCAAACAAAAATGAACTTGCTGACTTAATAATAGATGGCAAAGAAAATCTTATGTTGCATGTAAATGAAAAAGAAGGAAAAGTCATTAAATTAACTAATGTAATTACAACAAAGGATGTGTCCGAAAACTTATTGTTTTTAAGAAGGTTAGCAGACGCAGGGTTTAGTATTTATTTAGATAGAGTACTTAAAGTTTGTAATAAAACAACCAATAGAATAGTATTTGAAGGAATTTATAAGAAACCTAATTGGACAATACAATTTAGAACAAAGAGAAACAAAATACAGATAAATGACGATAATGAATACGCTGTGTACCGTTGTAAGGCTAGAATAGTTTCACACAATGAGCATTCCGAACAATCGCAAGCAGACATTCAAAATAAAGAGATATCCCATCCGGAGGGAGAGTTTAGAGAAAATAAAAATGTTGGTCATGCGATTGGGAGGAAGAATGATAAGAAGCTCATAGATGTGAACGAGAGACTAGAGTGTGAACATAATACAGATCTCAGTCAAACTCTTAAACTAGAGGATATAGAGTCACTACAAGAGTTAGAGGAAATAATTGAGAGTCCAATAGTAGAGAAACCAAAGAGATTAGAGAAAATTAGTGAAGCTTTGCTATGGCACGCTAGATTGGGTCATGCTTCATTAAATTACCTTAAAAGGCTACAAAAAGTAGAAAAGAGCTTTAAAAAAATAGAATTTGACGATTCTCTATTAGAGTGTAAGGTCTGTATTATAGCAAAGATGGAAAAATTGCCTTTTAGAGAAACAAGGCAGAGAGCTCAAAAACCACTTCAAGTGATACACACGGGCATTATGGGTCCAATAAAGCCTGCATCTTATCCAGGACATAAGAGGTTCATAATTATATTTATAGACGATTATTCAAGATTAGCTAGAGCATACTCATTAAAAACAAAAGACGAATCTGGAGAGGTTTTAGAGAAATATCTAGTATCTACTAGAAATATGTTGGCAAAAGAGGAAAAGGTGTGTTATGTCATGTTAGACCAAGGTAAAGAGTTCATTGGAGGTAAGTTTAA
Source organism: Monomorium pharaonis (assembly GCF_013373865.1). Taxonomy (NCBI): domain Eukaryota; kingdom Metazoa; phylum Arthropoda; class Insecta; order Hymenoptera; family Formicidae; genus Monomorium; species Monomorium pharaonis. The sequence continues at coordinate 12,886,078 of NC_050474.1, forward strand.
AAACATACTTGAAAGAGAAAAGATAGAAGCTATCTTCTCACCACCATACACGCCCGAACATAATGGAGTTGCAGAGCGATTTAACAAAACGCTACAAGAAAAAATACGAACATATATGTTCGATTCGGGATTACCTAAGAGTATGTGGGAGTTTGCAGATGAAGCTGCTGTACATGTGTACAACAGATCTCCACACAAAACGTTAGAGTATGAAGTCCCGTTAAAGAAGTTTACACCAAAAATGAAATGTTACTATGAACAAATAAAGAGATTTAGATGCATTGAATACGCAAGAGTACCGAAACCTAGTTTAAAGTTTGACAATAAAGCAATTAGAGGCGTACTAGTGGGATACACCAATACCGGTTATCTACTATGGCATCCCAGTACAAGAAAATCTATAGAGTCACGACATATCCGATTCAACAAGAAACTTGTATACAAGAAGGTATATAAACTCAGTCAAGTAGACGATGACAAGAATTGGATGAAAGAGTTTAGAGAAGAAGATGATAAGGAGGAAACAGAGCAAAGCAATCTAGAACCCAAGAAAAGAGAAAAACCTAAAAAACAGGCAAAACATTTAAATGATCAAAAACAAGAGGCCGCACAGAGGCAGGAGGACGCTCCAATGACTAGAAGTAAAACTAAGAGGAAATTAGAGTCTTAAGATGAAAGTGAAACTAGTCATGTGCAAAGACTAATAGAAGATACAAGCTTTGCTAAATATGTAAAAATGACAAGTGACTGTCAAATTTTAAATGAAACGCGAAAACTAGAAGATGAAATGTCAGTGTCTTTTAGTATCACTGCATGGAGATCCCATTTCTTATGAAGAGGGAATGAAGAGCAAACATAGAGAAAATTGGAGAGTAGCCATAAATGAAGAGCTGGAATCTATGAATGTCAATCAGGTATGGAGACTTGTTGACAGATCAACAGAAACGTTGGGTAAAAGTAGAGTTAATATAATAGATTCAAAATGGGTCTTTAAGAGGAAATTAGAGATGAATGGATCAATTAGATACAAAGCGAGATTGGTAACTAGAGGCTTTAGAGACAAAAATGTATATGATCTCAAAGAAACATATGCTCCAGTTTCAAGGCTATCACTGGTTAGATCTATTTTGGCAATAATAAACAGGTATGGTTTATATGCCTGTCAATTAGATGTTAAGACCGCATTTTTTAATCGAACTTTAGAGGAAAAGATATACATGGAAATCCCGGAGGGACTAGAAGTAAATGCACAAACTAAGAGGACAAAAGTGTGCAAACTAAAGAAAGCTCTGTATGGTCTAAAGATAAGCCCAAAGAAATGGAACAAGAGATTTTCAGAGGAAGCTCAAAAACTCGGTCTGGAAAATGACTTACATGAACCATGTTTGTTCACCTGGAAAAAGAATGGCAAAATGGCTGTCATACTGCTTTATGTGGATGATATGCTAGTTGTCAGCAATGACATGGGAAAACTAGATGAAATTAAGAACAGATTGAGTGGAGTCTTTGAGATGAAAGATCTCGGGGAGCCCAAACAGTTTCTGGGAATGGCAATAGAGAGAAATAAAGAGGAAAAATATATTGTCATGCACCAGACATTTTACACGAAAAATGTATTAGAAAGGTTTAACATGAAAGATTGTAAACCTCATGATACACCCATGATCACTAGACGGGCGAGCAATAAAAATAAGAAGAATAAGTTAGAAGAAGCTAAAGATGAAACCAGAGTAAGAAAGACAAAGAAAGTGCCCTACACAGAAGCTATTGGAAGCTTAATGTATTTGACAAATGCTACAAGACCTGACATAGCATTCACAGTAAATTATCTAGCAAGAAAACAACTAGAGCCTATTGAAGAAGATTGGCTAGATGTAAAAAGAGTTTTCAGGTACTTAAGAGGAACTGCAAATAGAGGATTGAAGCTAAGAGGTAAAATGGATAAATTAGAGGCATTAACGGATGCTAGCTTTAAAGATTACATGGATTCTACATCTACTGGAGGTTATATAATTAAATTATTTGGAGATGTAATAGCTTGGAGAAGTCATAAACAGACTTATGTTACACTCTCTACTTGCCAAGCCGAATATCTGGTTATGAGTGATGCCTGTCAAGAGTTAATTTTGCTGGATAAGTCAATTAGACATGTTGTTGGAATGACGTTCTTTCCGATAACAATCCGGTGTGATAATCAATCTACAGGAGATTGCACCAAAAGAGATGGAAGTCACAAGCTTAAGACGTTTGACGAAAGTTTAGAAGAAATAGAGAAAACTTTAAGAGAAAGAGAAATCTCTGGAAACAGAAAGCATATGGCAGACACTCATGGAGACTTTGTAAAACAATGTGTTGATTAAAGGAAAATTAGAGTCCAATGGATAGAGACAAGAGAAAATCTGGCTGACATCATGACAAAACCTTTACCCTTGAAAGCCTTTAGATATTTAAGAGATAAAATTATGAATTAAGAGATTAAGACAAATGAATCCTTAAACAAATGTTAAATTTCATTTGTTTAGGTAAGAAGGAGGATTAGAGAAATCTAGAGAGAAGTATCGCAGCCAGCACACGAACCGGCAAAGGGAGGGAGTGTCGGTTGAGAGGCTTTGCAGAGGTCCGTGAGTCGGGCCTCCTCCCCTCTTTGTGAAACCGTAGTGCTGTGCGTACGATGGCGCGCCTACGCGGTGCGGGGTACACGTGGGGACCGACCGTGCCGGCAGTAGCAGCGTAGCAGCGTGATATCGCGTAGTGGTGTGTGCATGCGTGTGTGTATATATACAGTCTGTGATACAGAATAAAGAGTTATTAAGCATTTAACAATCCGAGTGTTCATTCCCGACCGTTCCTTAGAGACAATAGTCCTACAAAATATTGTTTTAAATACCTTTTTAAATTTAAAATAAATTTTGAATAAACATTAAACAAATGTTACATAAATAATTTTCTTAAACTATTATTTTTAATAATTAGATTAGATTAGATAGATTTTATTGTATTCCTTCAGGAGTTACAAGGCGCTTTTGACACGGAGCGTTCCCGAACCGTTTACATTTGTATCATAACCCCAAACTCCGACTCGACCTGGCCATCAGCGATCATTACATTCTTTAGCCTCCCTATCCCTTCTCGCACGCCCCCTTCCTCGTTCACCCCCCTCTCCTGCAGCCCTTCATCCTCTGCCCTTTCATCTCCCAGACCTCCTCTCCATCTCCTCCCCCTCGCGGTCCTCTCTCTTCTCTTCTCTCGGATCATCAGCCATCTTCTTGTCATCGCTCTTATATCCTCTCCCTCCTTCTCCGACCTACCCGCCCCGTATTCCTCCTCCTGTTCCTCCGTCCGTTTCCGATCAGCCTGCTGTACCTTTTTCTCCGTCTCCGGCGCCCCCTCTGCTCCCTCTCTTGTCCCTCGTCCATTTTTTGTTTCATCCCGCTTCTCTCTCCACCCTCAGTTCCCTGTTTGTCACCATCACCTTTTTTTCCCCTTTTTCTTCTTGGCCACCCCCATGATTCTTCACCCTGTTTCTTCTTCATTCCTCTTTGGCGTCCTCTTCTTCCCTTTGTGTTCTTCCGTTCTCATCTTCCTGCCTTTCTCCCTTCTTCCATCGCTTTCCTCCCCTCTCTCCCCTTGCTCTTCTCAGATCATCAGCCATCCCCTTTCATCGCTATTATATCCTCTCCTTTCTTCTTCTCCGACCTGCCATTCCCGTACTTCTTCTCCTGCTCCTCCGCTTGTTTCCATTCAGCCTCCTTTACCTCTCTCTCCGTCTCCAGGGTCTCCTCCGCTCCTTCTCTTCTTCCTCCTCCGTCTCTTCTGGTCTTCTCCATCCTTCTTCCTCTCACCAAATCTGTCGTCTCCTCCGCCATCTCTCCCAGTCTTCCCAGTTCTCTCCTTATCTTCTTCTGCTCCTCCGCTACCTCACTTAGGCTCTTTCCGTTCTTCTTTTATCTACTTCCATTCCTCTTCTCACTTTATACTTTTCTCGTTTCCTTCTAACTATTCATTTCTCTCCACCATTACTTTCTCACTTAATTGCTGCCTTTATTATTGCCTTCGCCGGCGGACCACGCGTTCACGCAACGGCAGAAATGGTGTCCCGCGACGTTCAGCGCGCGGCGATCACCCACACACGCGAAGCGCCGTACGTGTTACTGGGCGCGCGGAGTAGCTGGGGAGATGGGAGAGGAGCGAAAAAAGTGGGGATCGCGCCGGTGTTGCATCCTTCATCAACGTCACACGTTGAAGAAGGATAGAGCTAAGATGAGTGAGAAGACAATGTACCGACTCGATGGTGTCCCGTTTCACTCGCACTCGATACTAATATCGTCTCTCGCTCGCCAATACCCATGCGTCGTGCTTTCCTTTTTCTTTGAGAGGCGGCTATCCGAGTGCACGAAGCGTCGACATTTATTCTATTAGCATGTCATTCATTACTTTATATTATGTAGAGTGATAAAATTTAATTTAAAAAAACACAAATTTTTATTGAAATACTAATTATGTTATACATAGAAAGAAAAAAATTCACGTTTATCCCAATTAATTATTGATTCACTTATGATTGCGTAATAATGCTTCTTTTTCATCCCGTAACCAATTTTTTTGTGAAATTATAACCATCGTTACGGATAATTTTCAAACTCACTATGAGAGTTTCTCATCCATTTACAAATTTACAGTATAAGATTAATTTCTTGTATTGTAAGTAAGCTTGCAAAATTGAATTTACAATTAAATGTAAGTGTATAAAAATAGTGATAGTGATAAAAGATTATAAAGTTTTAAACTTTATAACTATCATTAGTCTTTTGTTTAAATTAAAATATATATTTTGTTAATGTTGCAAGGAAAAGGAACAGGCAACAAACGATAATCAAATATTTAAAATATTGTCTAAATTTATTTAATTGAATTGATAAACATATATCGCATTATTTCTGTCATGTATTCTGGAATTAGTTTGATAAAATTGTCAGTTTTTGAATAGATATAACTGGGATTTGGTAAGTTTATGTATTTTTTAACTGAATCGAATAAATAGCATATAAAATTTAATTATGTTAAATGTTAGATGAACAAAAAATTAACTTACAATATATCAACATTAAATAAATCTAAATGTTAAAATAAAATTTTTATTATCTTTTAAAATTATTATTTACATATAATTAAAGTTTCTAATTTAAAAAAAATTATTAAACAAAGCAGTTATCGTATGAGTTATTAAATAAATTTTAATAGTTTTTCATCTCAGCTTATGTGTCTCACTCACACGGTGAACCATATGTATCGTTCTTTTTTCTTCTTTTGCTTGTTGTTTTGTTACTAGGAGACCGCATATTTCAAATGTTTGTTACTACTTTTGCTTATTAAATTATTTATCGTGGTGTCATAGCACTGAACGGACGTAATTCTGCAATTGTGATAACGATGCCTAAAAATTTGTGTCCGGAGATGCGAGGTCGTATTGTTGGGCAGTGGCAGACCGGAAGATCAGTAGCTGAAATTGCTGCTAAAATTTCGTGTTCTGTGAAAACTGTCCGACGATGAATACAGCGTTTTACAGATGGCGGTGATCATGCTTTGCATGATCATTGTCGAAATAATCGTGCTCCCCGAAAGACTCAACCAGAAGAAGTTGAAGCTATCGTTGCCACAGTTGCTGATCAACCCTTTGGCACCATCCAAGAGGTGAGCAACGCAACGAACGTCGAAGTATCCGATAGGACCGTCCGGCGACGTCTCAACGAAGCTGGATATCACTGTTACCGTCCAACCCGCAAAATTATGCTGACTCCCTTTCATCGGGAGCAGCGCATCGCGTTTGCTTTGGAAAACCTGGTGACGAGCCATGAGGAATGGGAGGCAACGTTCTTTACGGATGAGAAATCCTTCGTATCGTCTGCCGACCGCATACCTCACGTATGGCGACCACAAGATCAACGGTTGCATCCGAACCATGTTGTGCCTCTTTACAGAAGTGAGAGGATTTCATGCTCATTGTGGGGCTGGATTAATGGCACTACAATCGGAGAGCTGGTGGAGACTCCTCCACGAATGACCTCTGCAGATTACATTCGCATACTGAAAGATGTTTTTCTTCCATCAGTACGCGCAATTTATTCTGTAGAGGACATGCCAGTTATTCGATTAGTGCAGGATAATTCTGGAGTCCACACTTCGCGTGAAACGCAGGCATAGTTTCGGAATCATCCGGAGATCAAGTTGGTTAACTGGCCTGCTCGTTCACCAGATCTAAATTTGATCGAAAATGTCTGGGCACAAATGGTTCGACGATGGGAACCAAGAAGGGAGAGGACGGTAGCAGCGTTAGTCAATCACGCAAAAGAAATCTGGGAAGAACTTCGGTTTCGACCAGACTTTCTTGCAAACTTGATTAATTCGATGCCTAATCGACTCAATCAAGTTATTGACCGGTCTGGATACTGGACGGATTATTGATGCTTCCGCAGCTAACACCACAATCGGTCCTTTTCAGGGCCAATAAAACTTTCACATCGCAAATAGAGACGGCTGTCTCACGTGCTAGAAAGCCGGCTGGTCGGCATTTTCCGGCCAGTAGGCTGGTTAAAACATCGACGAGAGATTATTTACTAATAGTCTCTCGTCGGTAGTAAAAGTAACACGTTAATTGTAATTTCATTACAAGTAACACAATTATGTTTTAATTTATTATTTGTATATTTTTATATTTAATTGTAACTTTAATTCTACAAATCTTATTAGTAACAAGAAATATTAATTTTATATTGCAAATTTGGAAGCGCAAGAAAAACTATTAAAATTTGTTTAATAACTCATACGATAACTGTTTTGTTTAATAATGTTTTTTTTAATTAAAAACTTTAATTATATGTAAATAATAATTTTAAAAGATAATAAAAATTTTATTTTAACATTTAGATTCTTTTAATGTTGATATATTGTAAGTTAATTTTTTGTTCATCTAACATTTAACATAATTAAACTTTATATGCTATTTATTCGATTCAGTTAAAAAATACATAAACTTACCAAATCCCAGTTATATCTGTTCAAAAACTGACAATTTTATCAAACTAATTCCAGAATATATGACAGAAATAATGCGATATATGTTTATCAATTCAATTAAATAAATTTAGATAATATTTTAAATATTTGATTATCGTTTGTTGCCTATTCCTTTTCCTTGCAATATTAACAAAATATATATTTTAATTTAAACAAAAGACTAATGATAGTTATAAAGTTTAAAACTTTATAATCTTTTATCACTATCACTATTTTTATACACTTACATTTAATTGTAAATTCAATTTTGCAAGCTTACTTACAATACAAGAAATTAATCTTATACTGTAAATTTGTAAATGGATGAGAAACTCTCATAGTGAGTTTGAAAATTATCCGTAACGATGGTTATAATTTCACAAAAAAATTGGTTACGGGATGAAAAAGAAGCATTATTACGCAATCATAAGTGAATCAATAATTAATTGGGATAAACGTGAATTTTTTTCTTTCTATGTATAACATAATTAGTATTTCAATAAAAATTTGTGTTTTTTTAAATTAAATTTTATCACTCTACATAATATAAAGTAATGAATGACATGCTAATAGAATAAATGTCGACGCTTCGTGCACTCGGATAGCCGCCTCTCAAAGAAAAAGGAAAGCACGACGCATGGGTATTGGCGAGCGAGAGACGATATTAGTATCGAGTGCGAGTGAAACGGGACACCATCGAGTCGGTATCACGTCTTCTCACTCATCTTAGCTCTATCCTTTTTCAATGTGCGACGTGAAGGATGCAACACCGGCGCGATCGCCACTTTTTTCGCTCCTCTCTCATCTCCCCGGCTCCTCCGTGCGCCCAGTAACATGTACGGCGCTTCGCGTGTGTGGGTGATCGCCGCGCGCTGAACGTCGCGGGACACCATTTCTGCCGGTGCGTGTTCACAAACACTGCGTTCACAAACACGCTACCGTCGTCCATATCCCAGTACCGCCAACCAGATTTTCGACTCTCGAATGACTCTCTCTTTCTCTTCCTATTGGTCCTCTTTCGATCTCTCGAGATTTCGTATCTCTCCAACTTCGCTCTTTCGTCTCCACCATCTCTTCTTCTTACCCACTCTCTTGAACTCTTTTGCTGTTCTCGTCTTGTCTACTCATCCTCGTCTTGACTCTGATTTTCACTTCTTCTTTGCTTTCTTATTCCCCTTCCTCCCGTTTCTTCCCTTCCCCAGGTAGCAAGCCCACGTCATTTTGACGTCCCAAAATGACTGTCATATCTGGTCATATGTCGTCAAAATGACCATTTTTTTACATGACCTAAAATTGACGTCATGATGACGTCATTTTGAAGTCATATTTCAGTCATAATCTGACGATTATTTTCCCAGACAGCACACATCCAAAATCGGGACATAAAGACGTCATTAAGACGTATTTTAGACACGGTCTAAAGCGGTGTCTATACAATGAGATTTAAGGCGTAAAGCATAAGCATATTATATAAGCATATTATATTCAACTTTAAGAGAACTTTTTTAAGAAAACATTTAGATATCTTGGAAATAATTTTAAAATGGTCAAATTAACCATTTGAACGCTTCAAAGTCTTAGTGCTAAATAGATCGCAATTTCCATCAAATTATAAAGGTTATGAAAAAAGTTAAATTTAACAATGAAATTAATAAGTAAATAAGTTAATGCTATTTATTTTTAATGTGTTTTGCAAAATTTAATTGCTTTTATAAAAAATAATACAATTGCGACAGTTTATAACATATAGGTATATGTAGACAATAACAAGTACCCGTATCGATGATTCAAACTGGCGTAGCAGATAGAGTACAAGGTTTGTAATCCTAAGGTCCCAGGTTCAAAACTTACCAGCGGCAAGTAAGAGTAAAATAAAATAATATAATTTAAATTTAATTAATTAATAAAAATTTGTCCCAAATTTAGTATGTACTGTTGATAAGAATAATAAAAAAAAAGAAATTTTTATTTTATTTTTTTATCTCTAGTTGCAGTTTAAAGATATCCGATTTAAGAAATCTTTTAGATATTAGTTTCATGATATCTTTCTGTTCTCAAAAAACGACGCATTGGTTAACATTCTGACATTATATTGTTACAAGCGTCGCCCGGTATACTCCGCGACTGCGACTCAGCTGTTCCGAAGCCGATCGATACATTGATTTTACCGAGAGCGTTGTCAATTGTCACGCTATTGGCAACGTTTGTCAACAACGAATCTTATCTCGGTCTCGAGCCTTGTCGGACGCGTTAATAAAGCTGCTTGGTTTTTAAGTTCAAAAGTGTCTTTCATTTCCGCGGCGCGCACGTTACAATGTTATCTTTTAGAAGTCTTTTTATGTTATTATTTTCAGAAACATGATATCTTTTAGAGAACTTTTTGACAACATATTGTTTACGTTATTCTATGACGTCAAAATACGGTACATTTCATGACGTCAGGAATTTGTGACATTCGACCGTTTTAACGTCATAAGGGCGTCATTTCGTGACGTCAAGAATAGTCAGTAAATGACCATTTTGGGACGTCAAAATGACGTGAGCTTGCTACCTGGGTCATTTCCTTCCGTTCTTCTCGATCTCCTCTCCACGCTTATCTGTCTTCCGACATTTTCTCCACCCTCATTCTTCACTATTCTCCTTTATCATTCCGGAGCTCACACACTCACTTCCTTACAAACTGACACCATCTTTCTCTACCTCTCCTCCGACAGGGTTGACCTCTCCCTGCCGGTAACTCGATTCTGTCCTTGAGCCCTTTTCTCGACACAGAAAGCCTGATTCGCGTGGGCGGGCGGCTCGAGGCTGCCCCGATTCCCTTTGAGTCCAAGCATCCGGTTCTGTTGGCGGCCCATCCACTTGTTACGTTGATCGTTCGCCACACGCATGATCAGTCCTTGCACGGCGGAGTTCAGTTGACTCTGAACACCCTCCGACAAGAGTATTGGATGTTACGATCCAGGACCATAGTCAAAGCGATCGTTCATCGATGCATTCCGTGCGTGCGAGAGAGAGCGAAAGTAATGACTCAACTGATGGGTCAGTTGCCGACTGACCGCTCCGAGACGCGCTTTCCTTCACTGCGGCGTAGACTACGCCGAACCCGTATCCTGCCGCGCGTCTCCTGGTCGAGGAGTGAAATCCAGAAAGGCTTACATTTCGTTGTTTGTGTGCCTCGCAACGCGAGCCATACATCTAAATTAGTTAGCGACTATAGCACCCAGGCGTTCCTAAGCGCTTACAGTCGATTCAGCGCACGCCGAGGCTTTCCGGAGGTAATGTATTCGGACAACGGAACCACCTTCGTGGGCGCGGACAGAGAGCTGTCGCGAGCATATGCTAACGTTATTTGGGACGCTGATGTTCTCAACCAAATAGTCGCGGATCGAGTAGCTCGGAAATTCATTCCCCCTACGCTCCGCACTTCGGCGGGTTGTGGGAGGCCGGGGTCAAAAGTGTCAAACACCACTTTAAGAGAGTGCTAGGCGGCCACACGCTCACCTTCGAAGAGCTTTACACCGTCCTGTGCCGAATCGAAGCGTGTCTGAATTCACGGCCATTATCCCACCTCACGGATTCAGTGGATGATTACGAGGTACTAACGCCCGGGCATTTCTTAATCGGCTTCCCCCTCACTGCGATTCCGGAGCCCTCGACCTTACATTTGTCGGAGAATCGCATTTCTCGCTGGCAATTGGTGCATCGGGTGACCGAAAGTTTTTGGAAACGATGGCAGAGCGATTACATCACCCTACAGCAGCGAAGTAAATGGCGTTATAGAAAAACCACGCCTCGAATAGGCTCCATGGTATTAATTCAAAACCCATCATTGCTGCCCAGCAAATGGGAATTGGGCTTAGTAACCCAATGCCATTGCGGCCCTGACGGGTTGGTACGCGTTCTTTCAATAAAAACTGCAGCTTTCGAATACCTGCGTCCCATCACTAAGGTTTGCCCGTTGCCCATCGACCTCGAGACTGATCAATCGAACCAATGTACTGCCGAATCGCGGGAGCTGCAAGGCGGAGCCATTGAGTCCGACGCGAAATTTGTGTAAATGTATACGGCGTAACCAGTAAATGTATACGGCGTTAATCATAAGTCTAGTTAAAGTTTAAGTTAACGTTAAGCAGAAATTATATTAAATTCCAAATAGAGTAAGGTTCATGTAAATGACTATTTAGACCTGAGCAAGTTGAACTCGGGAAGGTTTGCACCATTCTAGCAATAAGCCTAATATTGTATCACTAATGATCTCGAACGTCTGCCTCCCGCAAGCCAGGAGTTAAGCCGCGTTCCTGTCGAAACTAACGTTCCGAGGCGGGCGGTATGTCGCGGATTGAGCGTCGATCGCCGGCCTTTTGCGTGCCTGATGATCAGCTGGTTCGTTGACGTGAGCGCCCGACTCGATCGGAGCACGATGCCGGTGCGTGCGTGAGCCGCGCAGCCCGAGTCTTCCGAGGTGCGTACGGAATTCTCGCATATTCTCGTCGCGTCGGGCAGGATCGGCCAATCCGGGCAGGCGATTCGTTCACGCCGGCGTATCGTGACTGAGAGAATCGAGCACCGCGGGAAGAGCGAAAATGAAGAGCTGAATTCGTTGATTTGACACCACACACAGTCGATCGTTCTTACAAGTGCGAAGATTTCCCGCGGTGATCGATCCTCAATATCGGTGTTCGCGTGAAAGATTAACCACAGGGTGCGAGCAACGATCCCGTCGCGATCGGATCTCTGCCGCAAGCGCAGACCCATCGCGAGGGACATTCGGTGGACTGCAGCGGATAACCCATCCGGCGCATAGGATCCTCGCGCGCCAATTGTACGCATCTCAGTGGGTGAAGTATTTAAAGACCAATAAAGAAAATTGGACACCCAAAACAGTGCATTTCCAATATTGCTCTCCCGTCACGCTCTTCGAGGCTCCGATCGGAGCAGAGATCCACCCTCCCTCCCGCATCGTTTCCGACAAGGGGAAACAGCGTAGAGTGCAACCGAAACACTTTTAGTAAATTTAATAATATTTACTAAAAGTATAGTGAAATTTTTTGCTACTATATAACTTCCTGATACTGCATGCTTTGTAATTTCCAGAGCTTCTTTTCCTATATAACTTTTGTCAACTTTGGTTTGTAATTTGTCAATTTTTTATGCTATAAAATATACAACTTATATAATGTAAATACAAAATTCATATAAAACGATATTTATACAACACGCATTCTTGTGTAATTATGTTATAGTTTCAATCTAGTTATATGCGAGGTGGTATAGTACTTGCCTCCGCGACATATATCATTGTATGCAAATTATTATTGTGTTTTTGGTAGAATTTATTTTCTGTAGAGATTATTTTCCTATATTACTTTTGTTAACTTGTGTTTTTAATTTGTCAATTTTTTGTGGCTATAAAATATATAATTTATATAATATAAATACAAAGTTCTGTAACGAGCCGTTCCTCCGCCATGTTAAGGCATATAGATACGAGGCCGTTACCCTCCTACCTCGTGTAGTCCCCTCCGCTTATCTCGTCTCCTCGCACATCTCCGCTCCTCTTGTCACCAAACGGGGGCTATAAAAGCCCTCCGCTGGTGATAAGAGAGCAGATCTCCCCGGTCTAGCGTACTGAGCCGACCGATCCATCTCAGCGTACTGAACTGAGACTCCTAGTGCACGCACTGAGTGCCGACTTAACCTAGAACCGGCTTCGTTGCTAGTGCGCACTGAGCGCTTCCTCGCGCCACGCAGTGAGTGGCAGACCACCGCCCCGCTCGTTATCCGGATCCCGGTACGCGCACTGAGCTACCGATCCCGACCGCACACGGGGACCCCGCACTGAGAGGAAACCGCCGACGCGGAGGATCATCCACGCGGGATGATCCTCGACGATAACAACAGCTGATCGCCGAACAGCTGATCGCCGTGGCTGTCGAGACTAAAGACCTATAATCAAAGATTCGCCAATGGCGAACACAATTTTGATTGGTCACTTGAGTCACATGGTTTATCCGCCATTGCGTACCCACGCTGGGCGAGGAAGAGGGGAGAGTGCTCTGTGTTGAACAGTATAGGTTAAAGGAATATGTGTCAGAAATTATAAGGTAATTCAATCTCTGCACTCTCGAGGGTTACTATATTTTCTCGAGCGGTACACTCAGGAAAAACAAGAAAAATTAAATTTGCATCTGTTATATGGCTGCGTACAACTTGGAGCAGGCTCGCATTGTTTACTATCTCCACTACTCCAGACCCCAGCCCCAGACCCCAGCCCCCGTTCCCCATCCAGTTTTCGTATGGGTACAAGATGGTGGATAGCAGTCATGGTGGGGGGCCATTGGCGCATTGTTGATTATAGGTCTTTAGTCGAGACGAGCTCCGCGCCGCACCGTACCGCGCAGCCGGGACTGTAACACCGCAGCCAATCCGGCTACCGCCGCGACCGATACGAGCGCCGCCTCGCACCGCACCGCCGAAATTATACCGCCACGAGCGCCATAATCATTGAGACCGGCCGCTACCGCCGATCGACGCACCGACCGACCGATACACGGGCCGTACGCCCGCCGCAGCCAATCCGGCACCGAAACTCTACGCGCACATGCGCGCCGCGACACACGTCGTCACAACACATCGCCCGCGCCTCGCATAGCGAGATATTAAATATAAGTTGTACATATTAGAATAGGGACTCTGTAAATATTAGATAGGAATATAATAGAATAAACCATAATTGTTAAATATATACCGCTTGCCTCCGTCATTCACTTAACCAGCCCGCCGTCCGAACCCTGAATTGCCCGCGGCTATCCGTAGCCCATAGTATTTGAGAATTCACGGTTACATTCAAATAAAATAATATTAATGCAACACACATTCTTTTGTAATTACGATATTAATAGTTTTTTTCTTAGGAACGTACACAAGCATTTAGTGCCTTTTTTTTTAAAGGTAATTTTGTTAGGTATCTACACAGTACATATAAAAATAAATTGAATAAAAAGGCAGTTTTTTACTTTAAATGCGCATATCTCAGCGAAAAATCATCGCATCGAGACGAGTAAAAAAGCATTTTGAAGGGAAAACTCTGTACTATCGCATGCTTTTTATCCCATTAAGTTGCGATACTTGCCTCACGCCATGGATCGTCGCAAACTCGGACCAATATTTTTCGCATGCTCTTGCTTTGTCATACGCCATTTTGAAAAAAATTATTACGCAAAATTTTACTAAATCAATTCTTAAAGTAGACATTTGAAACTTTAATTTCTTTTTTTAGAAACCTTTCTATCTTTATTACTCGCGTAGTTATCGTCATTGGAAGTTTAGTGATTTTTTGACAAATTTTAGGTGTACCGCTTTTTTTTCGAGTGAGTGTATATATGACAAATCAAATTGTCATTCTATGAGATACATACATATGTATATGTAAAATATTAAAAAATATTATTATGTATTTAAATTTTTTTAAACTTTTTATTTTTTATAAATATATATATATATATATATAACATATACATATGCATGTATATATGATATCTATGTTTTTACGTACATAACGTATATTTATAACGTTACATGCCATTTTATAAAAAAATAACGCAACAGCTTTTTACACAATTATTATATACCTTTCTCGTCTTTCTTCCTTTTTTCTTCCTCCGTTTTTTTTTTATGCAAATATCTTTATCTTTATTAATTTTAAAAGATTATGCTTTTTGAATCTTCTCTCTTTTTTTTCTCTCTTCTTTATCTCTTTTCCTTTCTTCAATCTATCCTCTATCTTCCGCAATTTTGAATAAAAAACGTATAAGTATAATTTTATAACAAATTACATAATATTATATAAAAACATATTTTAATAAAAATTATTTACTTATTTTTTTTAAACTTTTTTTTAATAAATACACACACACACATATGTATGTATTTATTTTAAAAAATTTAAAAAATTAAGTGAATAATAATTTTTAATAAAATATATTTTTATATAATATTATGTAATTATTTATAAATTTACATAATTTTACACACACACACACGCGCGCGCACGCACAAATATACACACACAGAAAAAAAATATAGCCAATAATATATGTAATTGCGAGCTGCTAACTACATAAAATACTCAATACAATAATATTTACTGTTAGTGCTCTAACACTCTTCTTTTTCTTTTTTCTTACACTCTCTTTCTCTCTCTCTCTTTCTCTCTCTCTCTTTCTCTCTCTCTCTTTCTCTCTCTCTCTGTTTCCGCTCCTTCTTTCTATAGAAGTCGCTGTTTCTCCTTCTGTTTCCTTTCGCTACGCGCGCGCCTTTGTTCAATTCTGTTTCGAAAATTTATTTATCATGTTAAAAAATAAAAAATGTCTAGCCTAACTGTTCCAATTTCTGCCGTTTCAACGCAAAATAACTTAATAAAAATATTTGTTTTTGTTGTTTTTTTAAAAATATATGACAAACACATGATTAGTAGACGGTAATATATGACACGTTCAGTTCGCCTTTCTTAAATTGCAAAACTTTTTAATGTTTAAATTAAACTATTTTTATTAGTTTATTACTTTATTTAATTACATTAAATATAATAAAACATTAATACGTTAAACAATTTTTAACTTAATTTACTTAAATCTTGTTTATTTTAGTTTATGCTTCCTTTATCTTAACATTCATTTTTTTTTCTTTAATATCTGTAAAAATAAAAATTTATATATTTAATTTGAAACAAGTTTTGCTTTTCATAATTTTTAAAATTATTAACCCTCCGACTGCGCATTTATAGATCTTAAACGTCCAAGCAATAATAATGTATGTTTATAACTTTAAAATTGGTTATTTTGTTTGGTTGTTTTCTATATGCCCTGATTGCGACGTACTTTTTTGCGTTATACCATGTTTCAAAATTTAATACAAAAGGCAAACTTATTGGATTAACCCGACATACTATTCGTTTAATTATTTTGTGTTATAACATTTTTCTGCTTTATGTTTTACAAAGTGCGATATAATTATCTTTTTTTTTTTTAACACATTTTTAATACAAATGACCACTTATTTTTTCCGGAGCGGTAGCCTTTAATAGTAGGTGCTAGAGTGACATCTTTTGTAGTTAAATTCACTGACAAAGACAAAAATGTTCTAGTATTAAATCTAAAAAAGTTGTTCGAAAAGGATCGGTTCTCTAAAAATTAATATTATAAAAGGTATTTAAAAACCGATATAGTTAAAGGGTTAATTTTATAAATTTTTTTAGGATAAATTTCTGAAAGCAACATACCTCCGATCTTTTTGAAACTGCGTATTCTTATGTATTTTGGCACGCTGATTACGAATATAATAGTGAAAATTGGCACAAATTTAATTTTCATGACGAAAACCATAAAAAACCATAAAAATCACCGTTTTTCCATTTATTTCCGTAAATAATGGAAATTTCAAAAATTATTTCAGATAAAAGTTTTAGATCTTATTGAAATACACATTTTATGTTCTATTGATTTTTGCCATAAAGACAATAGAAAAATGACTTTATGTTCAAAACTAAAATGTTCAAAACTTTATAAAACTCTACGTAAGAATACACAGTTTCAAAAAAATCGGAGGTATGTTGCTTTTGGAAGTATGGCCCTTTTTTATAATACAAATTGTAAAAAAATTATATCTTGATATGCATAATATATATATATATATATATATATATATATATATATATATATATATATTTCCACGTACTTGTGGTTCTTCGTTATTTTCAATCATTCTTTTTTTTAAACTTTTTGTTCCTTTTAAAAGGGATGATATTGACATGAATCCCTCTATTTTTTTAATATCATTTGTAGTGTTAACCATTAAATATGGAAGATCTAGTATAAAATTAAATATAAAATATGTTATTTTGGGATAAACACATAGAGTAAGTACATTATATGCTACAATTCATAACTCGTAAAGTACTTAAGAAGTACATTGTATGTTACAATTCATAATTTGTAAAAAGTAGTCAACAAACTTTGGTGGAAAAATTTCTACAAAATTCTAAATAGACTACAAAAATTTACAAAAGTGTTCCAATTCTAGAATTTTTCTAATAAAAATGATAAAATTGGAACACATAAATTTTAGTAATTTTTTTTTAAATTTTGTAGAAATTTTTCCGCCAGAAAAACGTGTCCTTTTAAAGTTAATTATATGAAAGTATTAGTGATTTGAACATCTAAATAACTGACGGTGCCACTTTTGCTGAAGCCATCTTAGTGACTTACTTGGACTTATGTGTCACAACAACACGTCATATGTACACAAGGTTTACGCATATGGTTCAAGTAGTCCACTAAGATGGTGAATCCTCATTGAAAGTGACGCCATTTAGTTATCCAGATATTGAAATCAGTGGAAAGTATACAATATAATATTCGATATCTATATATATTATACGAAAATTCTAATCATTTGATTGCCGTTCATATTGTATTTATAAATTTTCCTAATTTAAATAGTTATCTACCTGTGTTCTGTATTATTCCAGTCAATTCTATTTTATTCCCTTTTTGTATGAGTTCTTTGTGATAATTATCCTCATTAAAATCAATAATGTGTACTTCAAGTTTATATACACCATCTGTGATAGATCCACAGCCAATCGTCTTATTTAATTTACTATTATGTATACTTGCAAAATTTGATTTTACATAACCTTTCAGTTCTAAAAAATTTAAATATACAATGCCAATTTTATTTAGCAATTTTTGCAATAATATAATAAATGAGATATTAATTTTTATGTTATATGTTCCATTTACACACACACACACACACACACACACACACACACACACACACACATACACACACACACACACACACACACACACCTTTTATGTAAAACAAAAATAACTCGCATGCATATTCTATGTAAATAGTGTATGTATATAAACATAAATTTTTAAGTATAACTTACTGACAAGTTTAGTTGTATTTAATACATCACTTAATTGAACTCGATTCGGTTTAGTGTTATTAGAAGACATTATTTGAAATTTTTCTAAATTGGAAACCAGGGTGTTATTTTGAATTTGTAGTTCGAATGAAACGTTTCCATTATTAAATTGTGACATTTTGGGCACTCTGGCTTGTACCCCATCTAAATAAATAATCTATCCAAATACACAATTTAAAATTAAAATGTTATAAATATGTAAAACAAGTATAGTTCTTATAATTAAAATTAAGAGACATAATAAAAATAAATTTACAATTAAACTAAATAAATTAACTTTTAAGAAAATAGAATAAATTAAATTATTGATAAATAAGTGAAACGTTAGTAGTTAATACTATGACAGTTCTAACTACGGGGCTCCGAGGGGGTGCGGGTGTGCGGGGGGTACCGGTAGGCGTGGGGGTATGACGTCACGCGGGGAGGAGGATCTCGCGGTGCGGAAATTGCTGACGCGGTATTTTCGGGTCCGCGACCCGGGAGCGGGAGAGGGGTGTGCGGGGGGTACCGGTAGGCGTAGGGGTATGACGTCACGCGGGGAGGAGGATCTCGCGGTGCGGAAATTGCTGACGCGGTATTTTCGGGTCCGCGACCCGGAGCGGGAGAGGGGGAATCGGGGTCCGCGACCGCCGCCGCCGCCACGGTGCTCGCTCTCTCCCTCTATTCCGAATCTGTCTCTCTCTCTCTATCTCTCTCATCCGTACGCGATATTTCCAGCCATACAGTTTTATCATTCTCTCGCTCTTTCTCTTTCATTTGTTGCGTTCTTTCATATGCGGTTACATACATGCGTTCCCACCCATCTTATCTATGTACCTCCTACTCGGTTCTGCGCACGCCATTATACCGCAAAGAAATAGGGAAGAGAAAAAATAGGTTATAATAATTATTTATAATTTTTTTCATTTATTCCTTTTGTAACGCGTCGTATACAATATTGTCTGATGCATAAACCATCAGTTCGCAATCTACAAGTGAAGTTTTTACACATATTTCATTTAACAATTTGACTGCATCACACTTGTTATGAATATTATTTCGCCGCAAACAGTTTACAAATTGATTATATCGTTCTTTTACTATATGCATATCATCCCATAACTTAAAATATGCATTATTGATAACATCTTCAAGATTTAGTAAAAATTGCACAGTCGATGGTTTCATGTACATAATTTTGTTATTTAAAGTGAATTTTATGATACTCTCGTTACGTATTTTAACGACTTCGATGAAAAGATCATTAATCCACAACGATGTAGCGGTTGTCGACTGCAGGAGTTGCTCGATATCTGTCCGTTTCTCAATAATTATTACCCAGGTATCACGTGACAGCGGTATCTCATTGCCCTTGTTGTCACCAAGAATCATCTCTACAAAAGGCTCAAGTCCCACTGATTCCTATATCCAAATATTTGTAGAATGTAGTCGTCAAAGCAAATCTCCTCCCCAGAATGCGTGGAGTATGACGCGGCTGCGATATTGTTCTGTAAAGAAAAAATGTTGCAAGATATAAAAAATAAAATCCAATTAAATATGTAACAAAATTTGATTTAATTAATTTAAGAAATACTTACGGTTTATCGCACGTTTCATTCTGCTGAATCGGAACGTAATAGTTCATTTTCAGGGAAACTCCGACTTCTTTTGATTAACTAATGCAAGATTGGAACTTTACCGTCCGTATTCCACTGATTAACTGATGTGATACCGTTGTCAGAACTCTTCTTATATTGCACACCCTTCACACATCTCAGTAGAGGGGACAATCACATATTTTTTCACACATCTCAGTAGAGGGGACAATCACTATTTCAAACTTTACACATTCAAGGATGACCAACGTTTCAGAGGTCAAGCGCCGATGTACGGCTGCTGCGGCAAAATATGTTTTAGGCACATACATTTGATACTTACTGATGAGATCATACGAAAATCACACATTCAAATAATGTGAATCTTTGAGAGGTCAAGCGCCGATATACAGCTACTGTGACAAAATATGTTTTAGGCATGTACATTTGATATTTACTGATGAGATCATACGAAAATCGCACATTCAAATAATGCAAATCTTGCAGAGGTCAAGCGCCGATGTACGGCTGCTGTAACAAAAATATGTTTTAGGCACGTACATAAATCATTTGATACTTTCTTGATGAGATCATTCAGAATCGCACATTCAAATAATGCAAATCTTGCAGAGGTCAAGCACCGATGTTAAGACAAAGAAAATAAAGAGTTATAAAAAATATATAAGCGGTCGGGAAGCGCATAATATCGCATTTGATGCGAAGTTTAAGATCCGAGTGCAAGTTGAAACCGTCATCAATCCGGAGTAATAATTTAGTGCAATATGTGTTCAGTGTGCGCAAAGTAGAGACTTCTTAGTATAAAAACTAGATTATTACAACATGAATGACGATATCGTAGAAGATGCCATTTATGTCCTTAACAATAATGATGATTCCGAAAAACGAAAGCATGTGCAGAGATTATTACCAGTGCAATTTCTACGTGATCGAGAACTCGGTATACGCGGAACGCATGAACGCACCGTAATACAGGAAGTTTACATACACGACCAATTTGTTGATAACTGGCCTCATCATATGAAGCACAAATTATATAAAGAGATACTCAATTCGGTTGACACCGATGAAAATGAATATGATATAGCAAAACAAATCGTAGAAAAGACTCAGGAATGCTGTTACCATCTCATTGAGATACCAGCAGGTGTTGGAAGATATATCGAAGTGATAGCAATAACGTCCCACTTTGCTTATAATACTGAGAATCCCTATGTAGAGAAAATGCTGCGTACTTACCACGAATTTTCAAATCTTTTGAACAATGATGAGGATGAATACGTTCTGTCTGAGCAAGAAAAGGAGATATGTTTTTATATTCGATGTGAAAGACAAAGCAAGCTAATGCAGTTTGAAATTCAAGACAAATTTCGATTCTGCATTAGATGCTACGAAACTATATGCGAGTGTCCTGTTGAAGATTGTATGGTGTTGTTTTAAAACAGTGATAAAAAGACAACAGTGATAAAAATGGAGAATAATTTCGAGCGAGTGGAACGCGAGCTGTTGGAGCAAGCAAATGGAGTCACTACTTTGAGCGAGTGTTTTATGTGGTTGCAGCGATGCGACGAGATTATACAACAGCTTGAGGAACATAGCCGCATAAAGCGTCCTCGGCTTGCCGTCGGACAAAGACAATCGTTAATGGCGAGGATCGCGCGACTCAAAGGTGAAAAGACACAATTACAAAGACGTTTCGTGCATGTAGGGGGTAATTACGCGAGCACTAGTAATAACGCGAACAAACTCATGTGGCGAGAGATAGATACAGCGTTCAAGAATCGCATTCAGACAGGTGCAGTGATAAATACAAACTATATTGAACCGCGAACGTTTTTAGAAGACGCAGGCGGTATAGTGCTCGAGCGAGTGCGGGACGCTCTAGAGGAACACAACAATGTAAAAGTGAATACAGCATTCAACGGCGTGTTTGTAACGGGTGATAAACGTGCCAACAAAAGTATAAACACTAAAAATTGTGAACTATTCCAAACGTCGGACTTGGACGAGTGGTACGAGCGACGCGTTATCAAACCCACATTAGCATCACTCGAAGAGTTTCAAGAACGAGATAGCGGGTGGGCGCTATCGCGAATTCTCAATTTGATTCTAAATATAAATAAGTACAATCCTCTACACGCGGGGTGTTACGTGACATTACCGCGAGAAATAATGATGAAGCGTGCAGTAGTGAACGTTATTTCAAAGGACAATGCTTCGCGTGGTCAGTGGTTGCCGCTCTACATCCTGCTGAAAGAAACACAGGATTGGAATCATCATATCCACATTATACAATAGTCCTAAAGTTTGATGACATTGCGTTTCCCGTTACAGTAAAGGACATTGGAAAATTTGAGAGTCTTAACAATATATCGATCAACGTCTACGGGATGAAAAAGGAAATGGCAATGCTAAAGATTCTTCCGCTGCGGCTCTCCAATGACAAGAAAGAGAAGCATGTCAATTTATTATACGTACAAAATCCGCACGAAGACAGCGTGGGTCACTTTGTCTGGATAAAAAATCTGTCCCGCCTCATCAGCTCCCAACTAAGTAAAAAGGAGCACAAGAAATACATTTGCGATCGGTATGTATAATATATTAAAAATTCACATGATCTAGCAAAAAAGTAATTAACATGAGGTATTCAACATCGGATATTACGTGCAATGCTCATACGACAATGCGTTATCCGCGTACCGGTTTCGTCGCGATAAAGATTGTATCGCGTGGTTCATTAAACAACTTGAAGAATTAGCGTATAATGTTAAGACTCGTTTATCAATTAATGTCCCCATGGAAACGTTATCGGAGGAACAATTGGAGGCATACCGTAGCGCGACGCGGTGTCATATCTGCGATAAACCATTCGCGTCGGATGATACGCGGGTGTGCGATCATTGTCATTTGACTGGTCGTTACCGCGGTCCTGCACATTCTCTCTGTAATTTAAATTATCGAAATGCATCATACATGCCAATTATTTTTTATAACTTATCTGGATACGATTCGCATTTCATTATTAAGGAAATAGCCACAGCGTTCAAAGGGAAGACCGACGTACTTCCCATCACGAAAGAAAAGTACATTTCTTTTACAAAACATGTCGTAGACACAGCCGATAAATTAGATCCACACAATTACATAAAACTACGGTTCATAGATTCATATAAATTTTTAAATACTAGTTTCGAAAAATTGGCATCATTTCTAGGCAAAGAAAAATTAAAAATTGTACGTTCCGAATTTTTACACTTATCTGACGAGGATTTTGATTTATTGACACGAAAAGGTGTATTTCCGTATGAGTACGTTGACTGCGTGAACAAGCTGCAGGACACGTGTTTACCGCCGCGCGAATCATTTTTCAGTTCCCTGACCTCTGATACTATCCGAGAGCGATTACATGCACGCTGAGAATGTTTGGAAGCGATTCTCCGTTCAAACGTTGGGTGAATACAGCGATCTATATTTGAAAACGGATGTGTTATTGTTAGCTGACATTTTTGGAAATTTTCGCGATAAATGCTTAGAAAGTTACGGTCTCGATCCAGCACATTATTACACTCTCCCCGGATACACGTGGGACGCTATGTTAAAATATACAAAAATTACTTTCGAACTGCTTACTGACATTGACATGGTAATGTTCATCGAACGCGGTATACGCGGCGGTCTCAGTCAATGTTCAGGCAGATATGCACAGGCTAACAACAAATACATGCAGACGTACGACCCATCGAAACCATCCTCATATCTTATGTATTTTGACGTTAATAATTTGTATGGTTGGGCGATGTGTCAGCCGCTGCCATATGGGGAATTTCAATGGATCGAAGTCTCGAATTTTGACATAAATGCGATCGCTGCTGATTCACCAACGGGATACATTCTCGAAGTTGATCTCGAGTATCCCCGAAACCTTCACGACGAGCACGCTGACCTATCTTTCTGCCCAACACGCGATAAACCGCCAGGCAAGCGTGAATGTAAACTTCTCGCTACGCTGTATGATAAGGAACGTTACGTCATACATTACCGCAACCTGCAGCAGTGCATGCGTCACGGTCTTCGTATAGCAAAGATACACCGTATATTACAATTCGCACAATCTCCATGGCTCTGTAAATACATAGAGTTAAATACACGATTCCGGACACTCGCCAAAAATAATTTCGAAAAAAACTTGTATAAATTAATGAATAATGCGGTGTTTGGTAAAACCATGGAGAATGTGCGCAATCATGTTGACGTTAAGTTGTTGACAAAATGGGTGGCGCGGTATGGTGCGGAGACAATGATCGCGAAACCAAATTTTCATAGTCGAAGTGTTTTTGCAGAAAATTTAATCGCCGTTGAACTTAGAAAACTCGAGGTGAAATTATATAAGCCGATTTATGTAGGCATGTGTATCCTAGATATTTCTAAGACGTGTCTATATGAATTTCACCACGAGTACATGCTACCTCTGTATCGTGACAAATGTAGAGTCATGTATACCGACACCGACAGTCTCATATACCTCGTCGAGTGCGAGGATATTTACGAGACGATGAAACGTGATATTGCTAGGTTCGACACAAGCGATTATCCGGTCGACAACGCGTACGGTATGTCTCTCGAGAATAAAAAAGTTCCGGGCTTGATGAAAGATGAGAATAATGGCGTGATAATGACTGAGTTCGTTGGACTTAGAGCAAAGATGTATGCGTTAAAGGTAGATGGAAAGAAGGACACTAAAAAAGCGAAAGGTGTCAAGAATAATGTAGTAACGCGAACCATAACATTTGATGATTATACCCAGTGTTTGAGAGATGAGATCGAGATGACGCGTAGCCAATCATGTATAAGATCCAAGCTACATAAAGTATATACGGTGTCCGAAACGAAAATCGCTCTAAGTCCATATGATGACAAGAGATACCTTATACCCGATTCAGTTGAAACGTTACCGTGGGGACATTATCGAATACCACTATAATATCTTTAACATTATATAGCTTTTAAATTACATGC
Organism: Monomorium pharaonis; assembly: GCF_013373865.1. Lineage (NCBI taxonomy): Eukaryota > Metazoa > Arthropoda > Insecta > Hymenoptera > Formicidae > Monomorium > Monomorium pharaonis. Next base: position 12,910,738 of record NC_050474.1, read on the forward strand.
ACATTAAAAATAATTATATATATTTTTATGTTAAAAACATGTATTAATAAAAATGTATTAAGGAAAGGATGATAAAGAAATCTCACATAATATAAAATTAATATAATAATGTATTTGGTTAAATTGTACTTTTATGTGAATATAATAAAAACAATTTTTATTGGATTAAATAACAGTGTCTTTATGTATCCATGAATTATGCGATCCATCGAATCCCAGCCACTTGACATAAATATCATCTTCTTTTCTGCGCAATATTTTTTCAACGAGATACACGTCAGGATTTGCAACACGCTGCAGCTCATATTCGTAAAATCCTCCAGCGATAAGTTTTCCAGAGGAATCTTCCAGTACATATGTCACAGGATTGGTACGCTGTACTTTAACAATTTTAAATATCTCCGTAGTCCAGTTTGGTGTATAACCCTTCTCAAAAACAGTTTTGAATTTGCTGACACGCACCGAGTCACCGACTTTAAATCGCGCGGGTGCCGCAATTTTTATGTGACTATACACCGTGGTTAAGAATTTTTTAGCGATTGCAGGCGTAACATCGATGGGTCGCATGCCAGTAGTTCGATGCTTTCGTGCATTGTACTCTGACATGAGATGTGGCAGCAAATCAATCCATCTATAATTTCCATTGAGTGTAAATTGTTTCCACATGACGTTTTTTAATGTTCGGTTAAAGCGTTCGACAACTGATGCTTTCATTATAGAGTATGTAGAATAATGATTGATATTATGTTTTTTTAATAGTTTCTGCTCGTTGGTGTTATAAAATTCCTTTCCTTTGTCTGTTTGCAAATTTTTCGGACATCTTCCATCTTTCTGAATTATCTTTGCAATCGCAATAGCAACTTCGCTACCGCTCTTGGCCTTCAGCGGCACAACCCATGCATGCTTGCTCAGCACGTCGATAACGGTGAGTATGTAGTGATAACCTCGGTTAAATCGTGTGTAAGGACGCATCTCAACCACATCCGCCTGCCACAGGTCATCGTATCCATGAACTATGACGCGTCTTCGAGGAAAATTTCTTCTCGCCGGAGCATGCAACTCCTCAACCAACAATTGTTTCTCAGACATGTTCAGAGTATGACATGTAAATGGTGCATATATTCAACGTACTAACTTTTTTACTCTGCACGATGAGTTACTGCGTCGAGCTGTAATATCAACCTTACTTTGAAGTGTCTCAATCTTTCTCTCGATTTCATCCTGTCGATCCTTTAAAATTTTCACAGTTTGTTGCACGTATCGTTTATTGGCTGCATCACTATCATCTACAGGTAACGCTAAACGTCAAATCTTGCGCGACTTTGCATCAAAATCGGTGACAACCATGCAAAGAGCGTTATCACGCACGTAATTTCTGACTAATCCGCTCCATTGATAATATGGTTCCGCACCACCTCTTCCGAGTGATGTTCCAAACTTGTTGATTGACATTTCGATGTTGACTAAATGATTTGTTTCGCGCAGTTTTAATTTATAATAAAACCAGCCTTGCGAAGTTCCTCGATAATTGATAGAATCTCGTTGTCGTGAGCATTGTGCCCTGCCTGGTGTGAGGCCTCGAGCAATCGAAGGCGATCCACAAGCTCGTTGGGATCATCCCAATGAACATAATCGATCTTGTTATCATTTAATGTAATTGTTACGTCCGGCGCAGAAAATTTCTTTTCTTTCTGGCCGCCCGTGAAATTCCCCTCCCCCGTCGCGCAAGGAAAAAATGAAATACAAGAAGACTCCACATCCACCTGACAACCGTGCTGTGCGCGTACGAAAAATTAGAGACATTAAGTTCATCCAGCGATCAGCTGATCAAGCGCGCGCTCAATCACGCGCTCGTCGCGGTCCGCACACCGTCCACGCGGCGCAAGCGTGACGCGCTCACATGTTCAAATTCGAGCATTTCTAGCATTATTAATATTATAATTTGATTGTAATCACGCGGATTAAGAGGACATCGAAAAAAAGGGTAAATCCTGGAGTCGAATTTATACATACAATTGCTACCAAAATACAATTCTGGATAAAACAGATGTAAAAATCTAAAACAAATATAAAGTATCAACTAAACAATAGATTAAATTAGTTAAAACTTTCTCTTTACTTAATAATGGTCAAAAAGAAAAGAAAAGGGGAGATATGCTTCAAAATACAGTTGCCTTTTTCCTAATCTTAATATTTATAAATGAAATCTCGCGATTTAAGTACAATTTCATTCATACTATTAATCACGCGGAACCAGCATGCGCTACGGAAAGTCTTATAAATCTCTATAGTGAAAAAGGGGCGGATTAATAATTCCTAAAGTAACAAAGATAGGAACAAGGCGACAAAAGAATATTGATAGCAAGCTAAAATAATGCATTACAGATGATTTCTTTATATAATAATATTGATAATTTCGGAAATAATTGACAAATTGCTCCACGATTTACCACCCTAATTTCCCCGAAAATTGTTATCCCCTCGCCGCACCATCACCAAGCTAACGATATATAAGCGAGCAAAAATTGGTGAAATTCGACTAGTCTTAATCCGATAGTCTGACAGAAGTCACTCTGACCAAACGAAGTACATAGAGGCTCTTCAAAACAGCGAATTATATACAAATATTGTGAGTATAAACTGTAAGAAGTATCGGAAATTATATTCTGCCTAGCAAAAGATCTCTGTAATTTCTTATTTCTCTTCTCCATTTCACTCTCCCACCTTTTCATTTACGGTGCCGTGCTTGGCCTGTCTGAGGCACGTTACCATCACAAGTTCCCGTTTCCTCTCCATTTAGTAACGCGCTTGGCCTGTCTGAGGCACGTTACTATTGACAAAAAAAATCTTTCTGTTCCTTCCCCATTCAAGTAACGTGCTTGGCCTGTCTGAGGCACGTTACTATTAACAAATTTCTTCCATTCAGTATCGCGCTTGGCCTGTCTGAGGCGCGTTACTGCTATAACTCAGTACCCCCCCCCCCCCTCTTTTATTTTATATACATCGAACTTCTTACAGCTACAGATCAATTATAAAAATAACCTTACATTCTCCATTAGAATAAAATTTACTACCGCGACTAAGAAAATTAACATGGCTACCGCATTTTTAGAAAAGACATGGGCAAAAATAAGGGTGGATGGAGGGCGTACCTAAAGCGCCTAAAAAAAGAATATTATTCTTTCGGAGAGTTCGACCCATCGGTCTTCGACCAAGCTCCGCTCCCAGACACCGTCTCTGCAACCTACTGGGACCCTCCTTCACCGGGCCCATTCGCGCTACCTCCTCTAACAAAAAAACTAGTAAAAATAACCCAAAAACAACCCGCGAGGCCACGAGGTTCTGACGTCGCTCCGACAAGAATACGGACACGACCGGTGCCCGTTAGATATCAAATAAAACCCCTCCAAGCATCCCCCACCAGGTCGAGGTGCCGGATAATTCAAAACGAACCCCTCCGCGGGACCGTGCACCTACTATTCTCCCCCACCGGATATACTGTGGCCCACAGGCCTTCCACAGAAAGACAAGCCTGGAAGCCATGCATTGTAAAAATAGGCTCCAACTTGAATAAAATGTATATAAAATAAACAAATTCTTTTTCTCTTATTTTTTTCTAATCAGGGTAAAACCAACGTCTCCTATTTCATCCTCTAACCACTCCGAAATATCAGACGTAACAGTAATAGCGCTTGATAAACCTTGTCCAACTTTTGCGTCTGTTTCTAAGGGTGCAATTATATTTTTATATTTAGACCCTTTGTTACCCATTACTTGATTATGTGCAATATGTCCTCGTCTATATGCATTTGTCACCAATAGAATGTTTTTATAATTTTGCAGGTCATTATTCGTGTACATGTTGGGCATTTTCATGAAAATTAATTCGTACAGACCAGGCGTTCCCGTGTATATTTTACCATCTATAACTATGTTATTATTCTTATGTATGTCGATGCGTTTATCGCCGAGCATCGTTCCAAAGTCGGTGAAATAAACTCCGTAAACAGTATCTATAATGACTGGTTTTTTACCACTCAGAACAGCCCCCATATATTTTTGACCTAATGGACCATAGTGCATGTGCAACTTTTCACGTCCCTCTCGCGTTTCCAATTGCTGTCGAATAGACGTCACAAGCGGTTCATTGGCTGCTATTTCAAAAACGTCTTCGACGGAAGGTACATGACTGTACGATAAATCACTATCATGTAGTATTTGCGATGTTTCATTCAAATTAGTTGGTACAGTTTTTGATCGTCTCATTTTTTTAACAGGAGTAGAGGTCATTATAGAATTGTTAAATCAAGCGTTTGATCGCTTTCGTTTGGGTTTTGGTTCTGCGTATTCGTCTTCCCCCGAGAAGAACGATTCATTCTTAATCGGATCTGATACATCACCAACAGTGTTTTCAACAATCTGTTTTAATGGTCCGACAATGGGCTTAAAGTGTCTCTCCAACGCCATTTCTTCTTGCACTTTACCCGCTTTCAAAGCGCGATATTTTTTACGAATTGAATCACTTGTTTTCGCAATCTCTTTCACAATCTTCTCACGATCCATATTGTTATCTGTGTTATCCATGTTGAGAAACGCTACTTGGTCAACGTATCAAAAACAACTAACTGCTTTATGGTATTGCGAAGTCATTAAATCCTTTTCGATATCGTCCATCGGCGAATGCGCTATCCTTATCTATCACTAAAAATCCATACTTTTGTTGCCAACAAATATGACATAAATTGCTAAAATCCTCATAAGACATGTCGGTATTTACATGATCGTTGTACGCATGTTTTAGATTGGTACCATCCTGCTTGAATAAAATTAGCAAATTCGCATTGTCGCGTATAAGATGTTTCGGTATCTTTGCATACGTCTGACAGAGATAGAAGCAGTCGACATCCACGTGTCGCCCCATTGCAAAGTAGTCTCTTATCGTATCTTGCTTATCACACGCCACGTCATCAAAGATAAAAATGGAATTCGGAAGCGCTTCACTCGGTTGAATGACATCACAGTTATTGGAGAATGCAAAATAACTAACTTCTTCAATCGGTGTCAATAAATTTTCCAAATATAGATATTTCGGTTGTTGTAATGATTTCGAGTACACATACACATTCTCAAAACGTACTCCATGCGGACTTTCCAACAAGCTTATTAATACGTTTGTCTTGCCACAATTTGACGGACCGCAAATTATACCACGTATAGAACTCGGCAACATGTTTCCATGCCTCCTTATTTTTCTTTCGGACATTATTCTGTCATCGAAATTTGTTACTTTAATCACTGGTGAATGTTGTACGAACCGCATATTTTCTCCCTCTATGCTCTGATAAAAACTGACAAAAATTAATAAGACCGATCTATTTATAGAGACGCACCGAGCAAAATTGTTGAGTATGTAAAATGTTTCTCATATTGTCACATCCCTCCGATATACTCGATTTGAGTGTCAAGCAGTTAGAATTCGTGTCGAAACCTATTCTGCTACGCGTGTGTAGCAATTATATCGAACACGTGTGGGACAGGCTTCCGGAACACATAAAGGCTGATACGGAGATTCGAAGCCATCGTCGTTGCTACGAACATTACAATCAATCGTTGCACCAGACGCACATCGACGGCCCCGCACCGTTGATAAAGAATTGTCGCGAATGCCAGCGGTAGGTCGCGGCTTGTTAAATCGTGTGATAAATGCGCTTCCTTTCGAACTGCACATACCAGGATATCAATTTTGCGGTCCAGGTATTAGGCTGAAAAAGCGATTGGCCAGAGGTGATCGGGGTATTAATCCGTTGGACGCGGCATGTCGCAAACACGACATTGCATACTCCCAGAGCAACGAACTCACCGATAGACACGCAGCTGATAATATACTCGCTGCGGAAGCGCGAAAACGCATTACAGCGAACGATTCGACTTTCGGAGAAAAAGCTGCTGCAGCAGCCGTTTGGGCAGCTATGAAAACTAAGACAAAAATCGGTATGGGTTTGAAAAAGAAAAAAAGTGATAAAAAGAAGAGAGCGAGTAAACGAATACTTCTGAGAACGAGTAAACGAATACTTCCGGTAGCGAAACGCGGCGGTGTTTTACCTATTCTACCGCTGTTGGGTGTTCTCGGGTCGTTGGTCGGTGGAGCGGCGGGAGTTGCGAAGGCTGTGAATGATAACAAGGCAGCACAGCGTCAGCTGAACGAATTGAAACGTTATAATCGTGTCATGGAAGGTCATGGAGTTTATCTCGCTCCATATAAGCGTGGACAAGGAGTGTCGACGAAAAAAAAAAAAACGTCAAAAAGACGTTAAAAATGCCAAAAGGTGCAACTACCAACATACAATTATTACAGTTAGCGAAACGTATGAGCATTCCACACTTTAGAGGAATTTTTATGCGTACAGCATTACCAACGGTTGGAGCATATCGAAACGAGAGCGGTATTGTAAATTTAGATAACGCTGAAGGATCAGGTACACACTGGGTGGCATATGCAAAGAGAGGAAATCGCGCTATATACTTTGATAGTTTCGGCAATCTTAGACCACCGAAAGAACTGGTGCAATATTTAGATGTAACCCGGATCGAATATAATCACACGCCTTATCAACGTTATGATCAAAGCAACTGTGGCCAACTATGTCTGCGTTTTCTTCAAACAGTTAGTAATCAATTTAAAGGCTAACATTATGCAATTTAACTCAGTATTCGTTTCAACATGTCACTGACGTTTACGGTAACTGGCAAGAGTAGCATCCTCGCGGTAAGCTATTTTCCAGCCGTAGATTTGAGCGATGGTGATTATGAGCTCGGTCTCACAGATTTTGAAACATACTATACCATACCTAATGTAAATTCGTCGAATAACAAATTTTATTATGACAAAGACAACAAGGAAATTACAATTCCCGAAGGATCGTATGAATTGCGTGATATAGATAGATATTTGAAACGCACAATTTTACAATCTCATTCCAATGTTGCGGAAAAGAGAACGTTTCACAAAGAAGATGAAGAAGAAAGCGAATATCCGGTGGTGATTCGTGCTAACAACAATACAATGAAGAGTGAGATTATGTGTGCTTATCAGATAAATTTCTTTAAACCTAACAACGTTGGATCGCTGTTGGGATTTTCATCGCGTATTCTTGAATCGCGAATGTGGCATGAATCGGATGCACCTATAAATATCATAAACTTAAACATTATTCGCATAGAATGTAACGTGACTGCGGGTGCGTACAGCAACGACAAGTGCGTACACACAATACACGAATTTTCGCCGAGGGTGCCACCAGGATATAAGATATCGGAAACGCCTGCACAGATCATTTACCTTCCAATCGTTGCACGGAGCATTACTGATTTGACGATTCGCATTGTGGATCAGGACGGTCAATTACTCGATTTTCGTGGAGAGGAGATTACTGTTAGATTACACGTACGAAGACGATAATGTGAGATGCTCGTGTTGAATGAGCAAGTGAAGGATACAATTTTTACACCAATCAAGAATATTTGACTGTGTGAAATAAATTGTAAGACAGTTAAAAATATTCACTCATCTGATAAAAAGAATCTCACCGCGTCAAACGTTGAATTTTTAAAATCATTGGGATTCATCGTACGAAATATCTAAGATGTCTAAGATCTTGAACATTGGAGGCGAGCCGATCTTTGACGACAGCATCGTCAAGATCGAGACTCATACGTACAATCCGTACGCCAACACCACTTTTGGATACAGCGATGAAATAAGGATACCCATACAACAGCAGGATTTATACACGTTACCATGTGAAAGTTTTCTCTACGTCGAAGGAAGATTGGTGGTAAAGAAGAAAGACGATACGGATAAAGATGAGATAAATCTCGGAAATAATTGCGTGGCGTTCATGTTTGATGAAATTCGATATGAACTCAACGGTGTGGAAATTGACCGCAACAGAAACGTTGGAATAACCAGCACTCTCAAGAACTATGTATTGTTGTCATATGACAAAGCAGTAATTATGCAGAATGCAGGATGGGAATTTTCGTATAACCTACCGGAAGGATACTTCAACTTTTGCGTACCGCTTAGTGTATTATTAGGCTTTTGCGAAGATTACAAACGCGTGATTGTTAACGCTCGTCATGAATTGATTTTGATACGAGCGCGCAACGATAACAATTCTATCGTTGGAAATTCTACGGCTCAACCGGAAATTGAATTATTTAAAGTGCAGTGGCGAATGCCGCATGTTACGTTAAACGAAGTCAACAAATTATCTTTGCTGCGAGCTTTGGAGAGTGGACAATGTCTAAGTATGAGTTTTCGCTCCTGGGATCTGTACGAGTATCCTTTGCTGCAGAGTACGACGAAACATTCATGGGCTGTTAAAACTGCAATTCAACTCGAGAAACCGCGCTTCGTTATCTTCGCACTGCAGACAGGTCGAAAAAATATCATGTCTCAAGATGTTACGATCTTTGACGACTGTAATTTAACCAATGTAAAACTTTATTTAAACTCTGAATTTTATCCGTATGATATGAATTTAGACTTTCGTAAATCTAGATATGCCATTCTATATGACATATATCGACATTTTGGTAAATCTTATTATGGATATGAGTGTGAAACACTGCTCAATGTAATCACATTCCTGGAAAAAGGACCTTTTGCGGTCATTGACTGTTCGCAACAAAACGAATCCGTCAAGAGTGCTACCGTAGATGTGCGCATAGAATTTGATTGCAAGGAAAATGTTCCTGCGAATACTACCGCTTATTGTCTCATTTTACATGATCGTGTAATTGAATATTGTCCGTTGTCCAACGTAGTGCGCAAAATCATGTAACATTAAACTGATAAAAACTGAGATATTTGGTATTAAATTACAGTCTTGAAGAGTTACTCATAATGATCGTACCGACATTTGTGGATCTGCAAGGATTCATTGTCGATAAAAAATTTGTCGTAAAGGAAGTAGCGGTACTGAAAAAAGGAACTGTTCTCGCACATTATATTTTTGCTAGCCCCATGCCATGGCGTGTTCTTACAAAATCCGACAAGTCTTGTGCTTCTTGGTTGATTGCATATCATCATGGATTGCAATGGAAAGACGGGATGATACTGTACAGCATGGCGAAACGTCTGATTACATCTGCTGTGTGTAATACGGATGACAGCAATACTATCATATACGTTAAGGGATTTCAGAAACGAGAATGGTTGACGGACATGCTTGATACCGATGATGGGATATATATCAAGACTTTGGATGCAGATTATGAAGACATTAAATCTTTAAATAATCTAGATGTTAGTAATACTATACGATGTGAAAAACATATTAAGAATTGTGCATTACAAAATGTATTTAAAATATATAACTGGTTGTCACAATATCAAAATAATTGTGGAATTTTTTCAAAATAAAGAAAAATAAAATGCAATAAAATGTTTTCTATCCTTTTCCCATATAAGATATAAGATATATAGATGTATGAAATGGATATAAGATATATAGATGTATGAAATGGAATATGATATGTTTAATATCTTAGTACTACTACTACAATCTTAATATGCTCTTTGACTGAGACGTTGACCGAGATAATATAAGACGATCTCATTGATAAATCACGTACGATAGAAAAAATTATATGAAGTCACGTACGATAGAAAAAATTATACTTTAACACAACTTTTTTCAATTTATTTCACAAGTGATAGTTCAATATCGGTTCGAGGGCTATATGATATAGTTTGATAGCTGTACGATGCAGTTCAATATCGGTTCGATAGCTGTATGATACAGTTTGATAGCTGTACGATGCAGTTCAATATCGGTTTGATAGCTGTATGATGCAGTTTGATAGCTGTACGATGCAGTTCAATATCGGTTCGATAGCTGTATGATACAGTTTGATAGCTGTACGATGCAGTTCAATATCGGTTCGATATCTGTATGATGCAGTTCGATAGCTGTACGATGCAGTTCAATATCGGTTCGATATCTGTATGATACAGTTTGATAGTAGTTCATTGGTGGTTCAATAGCGGTTCAATAGGATATAGATGTAAGTCTTAAATAGTGTTTAATGTGGTTTTTATTTCGAACGAGATGTTAACTGAGACGTTAACCAAGACAGCATTATAAAGCTTTGAAATGAGAATGCGTGCAGATAAAAAAATTCCACAAAGCTGACACGGCTTTTTCAAATTCATCTCTCAAGTGAGAGTAACGCACATCTTTAGTCTACTGCTTCTCGACGGTGCAGTCAGTTCGTGAAAAGTGAGCTTGTGAAGAAACTTTTTATCACAAATACTACATGAACATGCAGAACATTCAAATCACGTATCCCGTCACCGGTGTAAGTAATAGTGCAAGTTTATGTGCATGTGAAGTGTAAAAAATTAAATAATAATTATATCCTATTTTTTAGTATGTGTGTGTTGATGGGATGCCGATCCAGCGTGTTATTATTAACAATGAGCTGTGCGTGAGGGTACCACTTCCTGGCCCTCCAATAAACATCCCTTTAGGAGGGTTACTGTCGATGCGCGAGTCAACAAGTAATCAAGTAAGTTTTTAGACATTTATATTTTAAAAAGTTGTTAAATTATAAGATTAAAAAAATGTTAATTTTTTTCTAGCCATGGTTGTACCAAGAAGATATCCAAATAGAGGCTTTATTAATATAAATAAAATATTCTGGACACGATGGAGAAGAGATCTGCTAAGAGCGCAGAATGATGACGTATTGGAACGTTCATGCGGTCAATTTGGCGGTGAAGCCGACGTGTGGGACTTGCGTCATCTTTTTGGCATGCGTCCTCTAATAGATAATAATATCGAAGTTTGGGTGTAAATATATAAATAAATAAATGATAATAATGAATATAAATATATAAATATATAATTATATAATATGCGTTCTCATTCTCACTCCCATCCCTTGCGCGCTTTCACTTGCACTCATCTCACTCACACGCTCTCGCTCTCACCCATTAAATACACACATATTTTCACTCTCTCACACTCATCATACGTTCTCACTCCCATACATCGCATACTACTCATCACATACTACCCATCACGTTCTCTCGCTCCCGCCAATCGTACGCTCTCGCTCACACATATCGCATGCTACACATCGCATATTATTCATCATGTTCTCTCCTTCCCACCCGTTACATCCATATTCCCGCATGCTCTCTTACTCACACTCATCACATGTTCTCACTCATACACATCGCATACTATTCATCACGTTCTCTCGCTCCCACCCATAACGTAGTACATTCTCGTTCGCTTGGCAGCGGGCGGCGGCGGCGGCGGCGGCGGCGGTCGCGGACCCCGATTCCCCCTCTCCCGCTCCGGGTCGCGGACCCGAAAATACCGCGTCAGCAATTTCCGCACCGCGAGATCCTCCTCCCCGCGTGACGTCATACCCCCACGCCTACCGGTACCCCCCGCACACCCGCACCCCCCTCGGAGCCCCGTAGTTAGAACTGTCATAGTATTAACTACTAACGTTGATATTGGATTATGCTAGATTTTTTTGTTAAATAATCTTGATGTGAATAATTTTTATTTAACGAAATAAACTACACGACAATTACTCTGTCTGAGAAATGCCTATTATATGACAAACAAAATTTTAATAATTTAATCTTTAAGTAAATAACATATTAATAAAAAGTAAATTAATTTACATTATTTGATTGTATGTGGCATTCAACTTTATTAATAAACTCGTTCCATGCCACCACCTGTATGCGTCTTCCATCATTATTATTCAAATAAAATTTAAAAAATTTATATTGTTTGTTACTACCAACAAATCTTGGTGCTTCAATGCCATCTACGTATCCAATTATTTCTCTGTAAAGATGTTCAAATATTAATATCGTTTATTAACTTTTAGAGGACCGACATTTTTTGGACGACTTATTTAGTTTTAATATTAGAATATCTTTGTCTTTGTTAATGAGTTGTACTACGAAAAAGATATCGCTTCGGTGGCTAATATTAGGCTTCCGGTCCGGAAAAAATAAGTGATTATTTTTTGTTGTATTTAAACTTTATATTAATATTTATTGTTAAAATAATTGTTTGACGTCATTTGCAATAAAAATGTTTTGAAAAATATGTATAAAAACATAATTATGTCACATTTTGTGAGGTATGAGACAATAAAATGTTATTATATAAAGTAACATCAATTTATAACATCAAAATAAATACACACATTATAATGAAAGAATTAATTTTAGCTAACTGAATAGTGTTTTCGATAAATCTAATAAGCCTAATATTAGGCTTCCTAGAGAGAAATATCGGATAAAAATATAATATAATGAAAAAAAAATAATATCTTTATATTTTTAAATATTCTACTTTGTAGTTTTATAGATTTTAAAATACAATGTATTTATACATGTATATTCATATTTTTTTTGTATATTTGGTATATAATTACTTACATTGTAGAATCATATATTTTGATAGCATCAATTTCCTCTGTTTTTGTGAACATTTCGATGGGATTTAAATTATTAAATTCATTAATATGTTCTTCAGACATCATGTTTTTAAAATTATTTAAAAATTCAGATTTTTATTCCTTTTGAATCTTTCTTAAAAATATATTATAATATATACAATATACAATATACAATATACAATATATACAATATACAATATACAACGTCGTCTGTTAAAATTAAAAACTAAAAATAAAAACTCTAAAAAATGTTTAACTGAAAAGTATTTGTAGTTCAAAAAATTTTCTAAAAAGTTTTTTTCTTAAAGTAACATATTTCCAAAGTTCAATAAACAATAAATTTTATTATTCAAATTCTTTTTAAATTTAAATATTTCTTTTAAAACAAAATTTTTCTTTTACTCTTACTTTTCTCTTACTTGGATTTGATTATTTTCCATGAAATAAATAATTCAATCATTATTTCCATTATTTATACAACAATATAAAAAATGACTATTATTATTATCATTACCATCATCATATTATAATCATTATTGGAAAATAAATTAAGTAAAATGTATGTATGTATTTTATAACAATATTTTTATAACAAACAAAATTGACATAAAACTATTCATGCATATCTCATGCACTTCTCATATAAATTTTATGTATATTAAAATTACAATTATAAAAACAAATTTCAAAAGTCAATTATTTTATCCAAGTACTTCTTTATAAACATAATTTTTTACATTATTAGATAATCTATTAACATTTAAATATATTTTTAAAGAATCCCAGGAACGAACTCGTGAAAATGCAACATATAATTGTCCATGACTAAACACATTTTTACGAAGATCTACTGCAATTTTTTTAAAAGTTTGTCCTTGTGACTTATTAATAGTCATAGCAAATGCTAATTTTACTGGAAATTGTCTTCTCTTAAAAGTAAACGGGTAAACATTTTCACAATATAAAGTAATACGATTAAGAAAAACAATTTCACCAATTTTGCTACCAGATAAAATTTCACATCGTAATAAATTATTGTCCAAATCTAAAACCATTAATCTAGTACCATTACACAATCCTTCACTGATACTAAGATTTCTAATAAGTATAATAACAGTATATTTTCTCAAACGCAATTTATGCGGAGGGAGACATGTTGGATTTAAAGTATTAAGATATTCTGTTAAAATCATTTCATATATACTTTCATTACCATTAGTAGTTTCAACAGTATCTACACTTGTATAAAGTCTCTCTGTTGATTCATCTAACAAATTTACCACTCTTTCATTTATATCAATAACATCGACATTTCTTCCAGATAATATAACATAATTTGCAAGAGATCTATATTGCCTACATGTTATGATATCTCTATACATATCTTTTACCATATCTGCGTTATCATCTGCTATACATTTTTCTGGAATTTGTACATTATCTAATTGATCATTTAAAGAACCATTACCCAAATCTAATAAAAATTGTGCGAATTCCTTTTCTTGTGACAAAATTCTTAGATTTTCTGTTAATGAAAATATTTGAAATTGTTTCCACAAAAAACTAAATTTAATAGATAAATTTACAATTTCACAACGTGTACTTCGTTCTTTTACAGGCAACAACTGTCTAAAATCTCCACCCAAAAGAATTATTTTACCACCAAAATATAAATTATTTTGCATAAACTCACGTAACGTTCGATCCATTATTTCTAGTACATAACGCGAAGCCATAGGTGCTTCATCTAAAATAAACACGTCTACACACTTTAAATAGTCAGCATCTTTAGATTGATTTTAAATGTTTGATGTAGAATCAGCAAAAAGAGGTACAGGTAATCCAAATACTTTATGCACCGTTTTTCCGTTTGGAAGTAATGTTGCTGCAATACCAGTGAAAGCCATAGTACATACAGTCTTTTTTCTATGTTTAAGTAAATAGTATAGAGTTGTATAAATAAAAGTTTTTCCAGAACCACCTGGACCATCAATATAAAAACAGGTATTGGAATTGTTCTTGCTATCTATTATTGCTAAAATAATATCAACAATTTCCTTTTGTTTTACATTTAATTGTTCATATTGTTGTATACCTATTAACACTTCTCTATTAATCTCTTCTCGATTATCATTTTCAAAATTTTCAACTATTTGTTCCATTTCAGAAAAATTACAAATATCCCAACCTTCAATACGTAATAAATTAACAATATGATTATAAGCTTTCTTAATTCCCTCTTTAGATCCATATTGTCTTATATAATCTTCTGACATGTCTATTTTAAATTCATCCCAAAGTTTTTTAGAGTGAACTGGTTGACAATGAATTAAAATTCGTACAAATAATCTACGAAAACGTTTAGGCATCATCCAAGCTTTTGCTTCATTCATTGCACGGTACCATTCTTCATCATCTTCTATAAGTCCTAATGCTAAACATGCAGCAGTAAAGGTTGGATATATTTCAGTGTTAACAGTTTTTAATTCTTGAAAACTTGTTGCTCCTTTAACGTTTAATAAAAGTATACGTAAATGGAATAATTCTGCGATGGATTGACAGAATACATATGTCCAATACAATTAAAGTATCGTTGACGTTTTTCCCAACGATAAACAATTTTACCATTAATTATAACTTTTTTAAATACATAATAAGATGGAATATCAGTATACAAATATTGCTTCGCTTCATTATCTCGAGCATTCAATTCAAAATAATCTATTAACATAGTTACTCGTTGTGAAGCAGATCTTATTGCATCATCATTAAAATTGTCATCAATTATTATACTCTGCTCATTTAATAAATGTACCGGTAAACGTACAATAGCATGACTTTTTTCTTGTAAAGGTTTACTTAAAATACGCCAGCATGCTTCTACAGGTCCAATATAACGAGCTTCAATAAAATCTCGAATTTCATCATGAGTTATTACATTATTATCTAAGTTTTCACCAATAACTACGGATGCAGCATCGTGACCTTTGTAAATATATTTATATAAATACTTTACAGATCGTATACTCGATACTATTTCGACATTGATATGACTGTTAAATAAAAGTAAAAGCATTGGACAATACGGGACAACATAACGGTTATCAACAACGTATTTTCCAGGTCTTTCGTACAACATTCCATCATTTCTTCGACGATATTGTGGATATCCGTCTTCATCCATAGTTGTTTCAGGATGAAATGACTTTGGGAAATGTTTTGAACATTTGTTATTAACAATACACCAATCTCCACATGGCCCATGAATCATATGTTTCATAACAATGTTATGTAAATTTTGATTTTTATTAGGATCAGGTATTTCAGCCGAGATAAATTTGTCAACTGTTTCAGAGTTTGTAATTTTGTAATTTTGTTTTAACGTAATTAACATATGTATATGTGGTAAACCACGTTTCTGAAATTCAATTACATAAACATATGCCATAACTTCTCCAAAAAATTGTTGTCTAACTATAACGTCAATTAAATAATCTTTCTTTATGTTAAATACACGAGCACATATATCTGGTCTATCTGCAGGTTGCTGATTTGAAAGTAAATTTTCTCGTATTTCACGCCAATTTGGATTACATGTCATCGTAATAAAAATATCTGGTTTTCCATATTTTCGAACTATAGCCATTGCATCTTGATAATGTTGCATCATATTACGAGGTGAACCAACAAATGTTGATGGAAGAATAATCATTTTTCCAACCCGAGTACCAGCATTATTAGCAGCACTTTCTAAATAATCGATCAATCCTTGATACGTTTCAACTTTTAACTGTTTCTGATTTTGTTTACAGTAGTTTATTCTATCTTTTTCTATTTTAACATAATTATCTACAACCCATTGTTGAAATAATCGTCTTCCCATAATAAAAATATTAAAATTATCACGTATAGCCATTTGATACTTTACATACGCAGCTCTACTTACTCTTTTATTACTGTTTTTATGTCGTAAATCATTATGCCAACCTTGATTACCATAGGGATAATATAATGGATAAATCCATGGTTCTACATTTGGATCCATAGTGCTAACTTGTCGTAATATTTTATTGTTCTTATTACGAATAGTGACATATGTTTCGGGTATTTCTCCATCTGCTGTAGTTGTAAAAATGGCTGCAACTTCATTTACCCTTTGCACATTATATCGACCACGCTCAATACCTGTTTTAGATAAAAATCCTAATTGTAGTTCATGTACAGTTTGATTTTCAATTTGCTGCTGATTTTGAATTTCTTCATGCATCATTTGATAAGATTGTGCAAAGATGTTATTTATACGCATTACATTATCTATTGTATATAAAATTTCTTCATCAAGATTTGAATTTTGTTGTAAACGATAGTCCCCAGATAGCACAGGACGTCCTCAGGATCATCCTGAATATGTCCCGGGATGTCCTGGGATCTTGTCAGGATATAATAGTTGTATTATTGTAAATATTTTATGTATAAATTTGACTTTTAAAGTAAGTTTAGAATGTTAAATTCTGTAATAGTATTAATATAAATTGAAATTTTACTCATGTCTTGAGGACATCCTTGGGATGTCCTGAGGATATATGTATTCTAGCTAAAAACGTTATTCTTAAAATATTGTATAAAGAGTTTGACTAGCTACAAAATGTCTGAAAATAAACTAAATATAATGACTGTATAAATACCAGACATTTTAGATTGCCCAGAATGTTCTAAGAATATGATATTCTGAAAGTCCTTACGACGTCCTAAGAGAGTCCTCAGGACATTCTACGAAAGTCCTCAGGACATCCTAAAATAGTATTCAGGGACATCCTGGACGTATAGTAATTTTTGAAAAAGACGGGTAAATTAATATAGCAAGTGAGAAATCTTTGAATATCGTACGTATTTCTAAAATGTATTGCAAAATCAAATGTGTAAAAATGTTGACTTCAAAGTCAGATTGAATGTCTACATTTATTGAAACAATATGGCATATTAGCAATACTAAAAAATTATAAAAGATGACATTAAATAATTTTTTTATTTTATTTTATACAAACGGCGCAAAAACAGTTTTTTAAATAAGTTATTCCACATGCTATTTCGCGCGCATATGTAAAAATGATTTTAAAAAATTGTAAAACTTTATATTTATTTATAAAAATATAAGTTAACTATATATGTTTCATCCTTCTGACAACATCTACTGTAATGATCTATAACAAATATGTATGCATAAACAAGAAATACTCATGGATCATCACGAAGCGTTAGGAAGCGTATGGTCTTCGAAGTCAAGCATCGTCGGCGATAGTTGATACTTGGATGGGTGACCGTTTTCTCGGGTACAGAGATTAAACATGCTTTAACAGGTACAACTGTCGCTGAAACATGTATAGTCTCTTCTTCCTCTTACAAAATTATCGTAGAGATAATTTGAACTTTTAATTTTTTGTTAAAGTTTTTTTTCAATTCTCAAAAACTGTTAAAAATACTTAGAAATATTTAAAAAATTTTCTAAATTAATCGGAATTTTTTATTTTTTAAATTTTTCTGAGAAACGTTTCAATTTTTATAAAAAATTGATACATTTATCAAAAATCCTAAAAAAAAAATCTAAAAAATCTGACAAAAAATGGTCATTGTTTGCTATTCCTGAGGATGTCCTGAGGAAATCCTATGGTATCCTCAGAACATCCGATGGACTGTCCTCAGGATGTCCTGAGGACTAAAAAGTGGCGCTCGTTTGCTATTCCTCAGGATGTCCTGAGGACGTCCCGGGATAAAATCAGGATGTCCTCAGGATATCCACGAAGTCCGTCCTGGACGTCCTGAGGACGTCCTAAGGACGTCCGTGTCTGTTGCTTCATTATTATCTATAATAAAAAGTTGTTCATAACTTGGCATTTCGTTTGGTGCAGGATATAAAGCAGTATTAATTTGATAATAAATTTGCCCTTGAATTTTAAAACAATATGGTCCACGTCTTTGTGCACTAAGATTAGTCATATTTGCATTAAACGACGCGAATGAAAATATATTATTATATCCTCGAATATGATTGTAAAAATGTTTAGATTTTGAATGAATTCCAGTATATAATTCATAAAGTTTTTTTGGAGGTTGGGGTAAAGGATATAACTCAATAGATCCATGATTACAACAATCATTGTACGAATTACCTTTATTAATTGTCTTTTCCGAAATAAAATGTTTTGCACCACAACCCAAATAGCACTGGATGTTTCAAGGACGTCCATTTTAAGTCCAATTCAGGTCCACATGTCCATGAACATAAAATGGACATTTATAAGATGTCCATTATTTGAATTAAAATGTTCTATTCAGAACGTCTTATGCTGGATATCTGATTTATGTTCGCACTTGCATCTTACTCTTATACAATTTATCTTAATTTTTATTATATAATCTAAAAAAAATATTGTAAATTATATATATATTATTTACATAGTTCTAATTAACATTAATTTATAAATAATAATAAATTACATTGTTTTTATTTTTCAAAAGGTTTATTTTAATTGTTCTACTTTTAGATATAATATGAAATAATATAAAATAATACGTATTATTTTTTTATTTATTATTAACACTCAATTATTGGTATTTTTTAAAATGTTTGTTATAATACATTATTGTTTCTTTTTCGTTTTTTATCGTTTTGTTTTTTTTTTTCGTTTCTTTTTCATTTTTATTATCGTTTCTTTTTCATTTTTATTATCGTTTCTTTTTCTTTTTTTGTTTTTTTTTCCCCGTTTCTTTTTCCGACCAAAAGAGGGACATAGCAATTGGTCTGGGTCAAGCGCTGTCTCTGTCTAACCAGTAGCATAATGGGCGCTAGACAAAAAAAGAAATTGATCCGGACCATGTCTCCTCTTTGTCTTTCTGCGGGACACTTTTCAGGAGCTTGTTACAGGAAATGCACAGTCCATGCTTTATGTCGATAATTTTTACAAAATGTGGATTAACCCACTATTGCAGCAAGCCCTTTAATTGAAAAAGGCCCAAAAAAAATAATCAAATCATAATAGGTTCAAAATTTGGTTTATTTCGGACTTTCTATGAATGTCCGAAATTGTGACAAACGTATATTCCATGGACGTCCATTAAAGGACTTTCTATGAACGTACAAAGTCGTGCCAAACGTATATCCTATGGACGTCCACTGAATGTCCGACGGACCTTATTTGGACTCTTAATGAACGTCCAAATGTCCAGAAGCGGATATCCATTGGACATACAATGGATGTCCTTGTGCTATCTGGGAATGTTTGCAATATAAATTCATCTCTCCTATATAATGTTCTATAATATTTTCTAGTTGCATATTGTGAGACGTATCAATATTCGTATATCCTTTTCTTGAAGCTCGAATTTTCTCTTGCCATTTTACTCGTTTATTTTTTTCAGTTACATTAGGAAACACTGATGTTACTATTTCGTTGCTAGTCATAGTAATTTGCGATGACATTTTACGTAAAACAGTTAATTCCCTACATCTATTATTTTCTAAATTTAGTACATTATTTGATGTGCTAGCAATAGGAGAAATAACGTGGTTGTTTGATACAGTTTCTATAATTGTATCATGTGATATTTCATTATTTTCTTTAACATTCAATAATTTTATATCATTTGTTGTTTCATTACTCTTTTTTAATGTAGAAAAATTATTAGTAATTGACGTCTCAATCACTTGTGATACAATTTCTATTTCACGTATTGTGTGTAATGAATTAGTATTTACTAAATTAGTATTTAACGATAATAAACTATCTTTTTTAGCTATCATTCGTTTTTTTTCTCGTCTCTCATTTTGAGATTTTGCTTTTCTTTCTCGTTTATTACGTTGATATTTCTCTTCTTCAAGTGTTCGAATTATTTTTCTTCGAGGCATTATTTAAACAATTTTAATTTAATTATAATAAATACAGTTATACTAAAATACAGTTTTAAATAAAGTTATAATTTTAAATTGGTTTAATATTAATTCTATAATCAATATAAGTCAAAGCCAATTTTAATTAAACAATTCAAACCAAGTCAATTTCAATTCAGCTTTTAAAATCAATTTCAATTTAATAGACACTTTCAACAATTCAAGTGAATATTTCACCAATTAAAGTAATCAATTTCAATTGAACAGTCACTTTTAAATTAACAATTCAAGTAAACATCTCAAGTAAATAATTCATCAATTAAAGTAATCAATTTCAATTGAACAGTCACTTTTAAACCAACAATTCAAGTAAACATCTTTTCATAAATCAAAGTAAAAATTATTTAATAATTTTACCATTGAAATAAAAATAAATTTTATTTAAATAATTAGTGCAAATTTATTTTAAAAAATCCAAATCAATTTTTATTTTTAAAAAAGTTAATTTTAATTTAATAATCCAAAATAAAATCAATTTTAATCAAATTCAATAATTTAATAATTTAATAATTAAAATAAAATAAATTAAATTATAATTTAATTATCTAAATATAAATAAATTTTATTTTAATAATTATTTTAATAAAAAATGTAATTTAATAATTCTATTATTTTATTATTTTAAAATAAAATTCAATGTTAAATGTAATTTTATTATAATACTAATTTTATTTAAAATAAGAAAAATTTAATTTAGTTTAATAATAAAAATCCGTAATTATAATTTAACATTCAAAATCAAAATAAATTTTAATTTGACAATACAAATTAACATAAATGTTAATTTAGCAATAAAATAATTATATACGTGTGTGTATATATATATATATATATATATATATATATGTGTGTGTGTACAATATATACATATATTTATTTATTTATTTCCCAAAAATCTAAACAAAAAAGAAACTTACCTTATGTTGTTTTTAAATTGTAGTTTAATAAATTGCAAAGAGCAAAACAAACTTGAACCAGAAACCAGCTGATATTGTGATTACGTATGAATCTTCTGGTGTGGAAATGGTTCTATAATTATTTAATAAGAACTTAATTTGCTTTTGATATTTATTAAAATTTTAGACAAAAAAATACAAATTAAAAATGAATAATAGTTTAAAAAAAATATTATCTCTCATATTATTAGAGGAGAAAGTGGTATTATGGCCACTGTAGACAATATGGCCACTCGTATTATCTCCATTATTAGTTGATGAATTCTAGTAATTACTTATCCCGATAGGAAAAGATTTATAAAATTGTATAACAAAAGAATTGTAAAAAATTTATAATTCGTCATTATGAGAGGATAGTTCAGAAAATAAATGTAGAAACATTAACCTTTTATAAAACATTAATAAATATTTGCGCAATTAAATTTTAAAATAATATGTTGAAATGATTTAAGAGTTTCTAACCGCTATTACTATCAATGAGATACTTAACTCTCCAACAGACGCAACTAATCTATCAGACAAAATGTCTCATTTTTAATCTTTTTTAAATGTATAGTGAATAAGCGATATTTATTAAATTCATTGTAATACCTTTTGATAATAATTTTAAATTAAATATTGAAGATTAAATGCTGTAAATATTGCACATTATTATTGCTGCATTATATTGTGAAAATATTGAAGATTATAATGTAATAGTTTTAAATGCTGAAATAATTGCAAAATATTTATGTTTCAATATTTGTCTAATCTTTAACAAATATTATTTAAGAATTATATTCTGATAAAACTGTTGCGTTATGGCGAATTATCTTAGCACAATCTTTAATGCCATTATTGTGCAATATGTTT
The DNA here is from genome assembly GCF_013373865.1 of Monomorium pharaonis. NCBI lineage: Eukaryota > Metazoa > Arthropoda > Insecta > Hymenoptera > Formicidae > Monomorium > Monomorium pharaonis. Next base: position 12,932,992 of record NC_050474.1, read on the forward strand.
GCAAAATCTTCCTATCAGGGTATGAAATCATCTATTTAGCTTGTTATAAAGTGGCATATGACAATACACAATAGCCAACGGTCTATCTACCTTTATTTCTCTTCAAAATTATGCTACAGTTTTTTTCTAACCTAACAACTTATTTTATATAAATATATCATATAATTATACAATATACAAAATATTGTAATTTTTTTTAAACAAAATCTATTTTTTACATTCATTATTCCACCAAGTTAATTATCACACTTGATAAGGGTCAAAAATCATGACCAAAATGTCGTAAATTGGTTCAATAAAGTACTGCCAGTTGTCGACCATTATTCCTGTTTTTTGTTTATTTATTAGTTCACTGTCGAATTTGAAATTTTTTTTGGAGTTTAAAATATTAATTATTAACAAAATTATTATATAGAATGTAAATGGGTGGTCATATATTATCACTTCCTCTAATATTATACAATATAGTATTTTATGTAACATTACTAATTCTACACTGGCGCAAAAGAAAAAACGAAACAATTTTTGACCGATTTTTAGGCGGTCTTCAAAGTGATGCAACTTTGCTAATAATCATCTAAGTTACATGTACTTTTTTTTAAATTAAAGGGCAAAGACTTTACTTTGAGAATCCCTACTCGAAAGTTTGATTTTTTAAGTATAAACTTTTTGTATCGCATGAAAACCAAACATGTTTTTTTAATTGAAAAAAGTAAAAGTTTGTTATCATTTTGCACAAGTTTCTCGTTAAAATCTTGCTAATGTTAATTTAGATTCTTAAAGTTTATTCTTTTCTAAGTAATTTAAAAAAAACATGCCGATACGAGGTTTTTTGTTGATTGCACGCAAGTTTGAAATTTGCATTGCATTTTAAGGTATTTTAGCGAATAAATACGGTATTTTACGGAATATTATGAATTTTGAGTATCAATATAATATTGCACATCAATTTTATTTGTGTTTAACTCAATCATACCGCCGTCATCAGAACGACCCGATGTGCACCACGTGGAGAATGACGATTGAATTTTGTACATCATGTGGCTCTGAAATTCACCGGTGGAAATTTCTACTTACTGATCTGAATATAACGGATAGCTGACGCACTAATTTCACTGAAGTCGACAGAAGATCACATTCATCTATACTCATAAACCCACACGTACATACACGTAAACATACATATACACATACTCATACATAAAAAAGAAAAGTTTAAATTTTATTTTAAAACATCAGCCTTTTCAGGGCCACATTATGTACAAAACCGAGTCATTCTCCATGTAGCGCACATCGGGTCACTTTAATGACGGTGGTATGATTGAGTTAAACACGAATAAAATCAATGTGCAATATCATATTAATGCTCAAAATTCATTATATTCAAAAAATACCGTATTTATTCGCTAAAATACCCTAAAATGCAGTGCAAATTTCAAACTCGTGTGCAATCAACAAAAAACATCGTATTTAAGAATCTGAATTAATATTAGCAAGATTTTAACGAGAAATTTGTGCAAAATGATAACAAACTTTTACTTTTTTCAATTAAAAAAAAACATTTGGTTTTCATGCGACACAAAAGGTTTACACTTAAAAAATCAAACTTTTGCGTAGGCATTCTCAAAATAGAGTCTTTGCCTTTTAATTCTAAAAAAAGTACATGTAATTTGGATGATTTTTCGCAAAGTCGCATCACTTTGAAGATTGTCTAAAAATCGGTCAAAAATTTTGTTTCGTTTTTTTTTGCGCCAGTGTATTTTGTTTACATTATATTACTATATTACTTTCAGATTTATTGACATAACAAAATTAAAAGTATACAATTAAAAAATTTAAATCTTTATTACAAAGTATTTTTAAACAAATGATAAATATTTTAATGACAAATTTTTTTAAATTTTAATTTTCATTAATTTTGTTTTACACTTTAGTTAATTATAAAGAATTGTTTTTTAGAACTTAAAAAGTAAGAAAAGTAAATAAAAATGCAGGAAACATTAATTTTTTAAAGGTTACATCAAGTTTCTTTTTGAAAGTCATATATTCAAATATTACGCTAAAATTTTTTGGATGTACTGCGAATGTTTTTTTTGTAATTATTTAAAGCATACTGCCAAAAAAAGAAAAATAAAAAAATAAATAATAAAAAATTGGTTTAGTTGGTAAAATTAACGCCACTTGATCACTTTTAGTTAAAAACAATGGCAAAAGCATGATCGTTATTGACTCCATTACTTTTAAATTGCTAGTTATTAAAAAAATTTGTTTACTTTTATTTTTTTGTCTAAAATTTTAATAAATATTGAAAACAAATTAAGTTTAAATTAAACAATTATAGAGTTAGTTACACACTTCTGTTTAAAACTACCAATTAACTATAAATTGTATAATTAGTTAATTTTGATTGGATCTACTATATATATTATTAGATTTTTTATTTAATAAATTTGTAATTAACTTTTTTTTTTTTTTTTAATCAAATTAATGTTTCCCATTTTTGAGACGTTAGAATATTTTTTTGTTTAGACAATTTCTATGTAATAACTTTTTACCCTAAAATAAAATTTTGCAAATGAGCCAAAAATCGAACTTTTTTAACTCATTAAGGGGGAAAATATCTTTAGGTGAGTTAAAATAAGTTAATTTCTATGAATTTTATTAAAAGAGAACGGTTTGTCTTATATTTTTGAAACTTTTTGAAACTTTAGGTATTATTTATTGATACTTTTAACTATCACGACGTTTTTTTATTATTATAAAAATATTAAAACATGATGGAGATATAACATTGTTTGTCAGGAAAGTTGTGACACGAATTGTTAAACGGCGTAATTTCTAGCCTCTGCTTTATTAGTCTGAAACAAAAGACGTAAAAGTTTTCCGATTATTAACACTTATACGGTTTGTGTAAACTTACAAAAAATTAAAAAAAATAAAAATAAAAAATCGCACGTTTTTAATAAAAAATTTAAATTTTACACTAAATTTTTAAATCAATTTAAAAAAAAAACGTGCAATTTATTCAATTTTCAATTTTTTTACTTTTTTAAAATTTACACACACCGTATGAATGTTAACAACAAAAAATTTTACAGTATAGGCTAGAATAAACACAGTAAAGGCTAGAAATTACATCACTTGAGGACTTGCGTCATAAAACCTTGTTGACAAACAGTGTCATATTTCTGTTATTTTTCAATATTTTCTAATAAAAACACGTGATAGTTAAAAATAACAATAAATAATACTTAAAATATTAAAAATGTAAGACAAACCGTTCCTTAAAAAAAATGCTTAATTCTGTTAAATTTTACGCTTTTTCAGAATTCATTGTCATTTGTGTAAAATAAAGTGAAAAAAGTTATAGCGGCTTTTAGGTCGAAAAATGTTAAAAAAATATAAAAATGTTTTTTTCAATATTTTTTTAACATAAAACAGTATGAAATTTTAATTCTTTTTGCAACAAAGTTTTATTGTATTTGTACAACTAAAAAATTAATCAATACCAGCTTTAGTATGTGACAAAAGAAAAGAAAGAAAGGGAGGAAATAGAAAGTTTCCCTGACGTCATCGCTCGATTTTGCTCCTCGGGGTTCGCCGAGGACTCTATGCTCGATCGTTTTGTCCTGGTGTTGGTGACCCTAAATGTAGAATGGTAGTAATAGTCTAAATGTTGCGCGACGCGCCGAAAATCGACAGGTCGTATCGACATGTATCGACTCCATAGATCGTGGAGCCCCGAAAGAAGCCGAGCCGTGTTGTAAGCACAGGGGAAGGAGACACTTCCCTTCCGTCTGTAGAAGCGGCGAGTCGTCGGTGCGCGGGGAGCTGTCTTGAGTTGCGAACGAATAAATTATAATTAAATATAGTGGAGTGGTGCCGGTGGAGATGAACCGTTGTGAGATTGTGATCCGGGGCCATGTAAATTGTGAGTTAAATAAATTCATGTCTCCGTCTACTCTCAGTAGTCTTGCAATCGGTTATTACTTGGGTCCTCCAATGGAACCCGCCTTGTGAGTCTCGTCCTTTCCCATCACGTGTGTGGTTATCAGTTCCGTTAACTGATTGGCGCCCAAATTTTATTCGGAATAAATAGACTTTAAATTTAATCAAATTATAATCAGTAAGAACTAGAGCCCTGCCAGCCGAAGGACCCCGGCCGCGGCAGGTGAAGGTTAAATAATACCGTCTCATTTGGCGCCCAACGTGGGGCACGTTGGAATTTTGTGTTTTGTAATTAAGATCTATCGACTTTAAGTGCGAAACAGTGGTAGGTTGAGAAGAGAGAAGGAAAAATTTATTATTTTCTTTTTCTCTCCTCTCTTCTCTTGCGGTGCACATAATTAAAATTTCGTAATAGTACAATACAAGTGAAACCATGAATTTTGATAATTGAAATTCGAATGAAGTGGATTGTAGAGATCGGCAATATTCTTTCGAAAAGAATCAGAACGTTACATCGCTATTTGCACGCAAGAGAGGTATACTCGATTAGCGAGGGCCTAACGCAAACAGGCAAGGAATTCAAAACAAGGTCACCGAGTAGCGCTTTCACGAGATCTCAGCTGTTTATACATGTGTGTTCATCGTGTTTTAAGTTGTTTCTCGTTTCAATCTTGAACTCGAGACTAATATCGTCTACCTGATATAAACTATAAAGACAATCATCGGCACAACAACAAGTCGTTACTGAATATTTCATTGAATTTAACGAAAAATCTTTACTTTAAGAAATTAAAAGGCTTTAGCAGGGGTTGATGTAGATTCGCCCGAATTGAATACTATTATTGTCAAATGCATATTTAGTGAAAATTACTCAAGGTTAGTGTGACGGAAATTCAACAAATATGTTTCATTCACCATCTAAGAGAAAAACTCGGTCAAAAAGGGGGGGATTAATTGAAAATCCAAGGGAATTGTCCGGTGTTCAGGTCTTCGACATGCCGTCTGATGAGGCGCTCCCTGCTCCGGCACATAATCCGATGAGTGGGGGCTCGCCAACCGATCCGGCCCTGTCATCGGACACTGACGGCGCGGGGGCAAGAGGAATTCCCCCTGCACAGGACTTGAGCGCGGATAAGACAGTAGTCGGAGCATCCGTGAACCCCCCCACGGTCGTTCGGCCGGGAACACAGAATGGAGGGGGAAAGGGAGCGCGCATAGCAGTGCCGACTTCACACGACGACGTATGTCCCCCGTCATTAGAATCGTTGTTTTCACTGGTCGGGAATATAGGTAAAAAGATAGAGGAATATGATTCAAGATTGATACGTATCGAGTCCCTTGCATACACCGAACGTAGAATTAACGAATTGACGCGGAGTTTGGAACTGTCGAATAATCGAAGCGATGTTGAAGTCCCGCCACGTTTTCCCCCCTTGTCGGAAGGGAGAGATAGAGTACGCGGCACAAAAGTAACCGCCGGAAACAATGAAATATCAAATTTCGCGTTGATTAATGATGATAGAGGCGCTAGTTGTATCACATTGAGTGATTCGTTCGCAGCTAACGCACGCGGGTTACCTAGGGAAAGAATCTTCAACCTCTCGAGGGCAACCATACCGGGTAACGGCGAAAACGTGACTACCCGATCATCCGATAGTTCAAAACTCGGCGCGTTTCCCCGAGCGTCTCGAATCGGGCAACAAAATAGCTTACCGCGAAATAAAGACCCTCCGGTTTTCGTCGAAACGGAACCCTGCGGAACGCGTTACCAGGAACGTTATCAGTCGAATATACGAAATATCCAATCGTTAGATGCGGGTAATTCGATTACGGAACAATTTAACCGTCAGGTTGGAGAGCTTACGGGCGGCCTAGTCAAGTTAACAATAACGCGTTTAACACCTGAAGGCGAATTAGTAACGGAAGAAAATCTCCTAACTAAAAAGGAATACCACCAAATGACAAGAAACGGAAACGAATTACCCTGTTCGGAAAATCTTAACCCTAATTACCGTCACCACCGCGAGGGCCGCCCAACACCACCGAGGAGGGGGGCTTTATCATGGCGAAGTAACGAATCGAGTGATAGCGACGACGGTATGACGCGTTTCGCCGAACGTTGCGACTCACGAATGAGATGCAATTTTCCTTCAACAGATAGATACCGAGAAAGAGCAGCTGACTCCCCCGCGGTGGTATATGAGCGAGGACTCGATCCTATTATGAAAATCGGACGAATAGTTAGCAATTGGAAAATTACTTTTCCTAAAACCGAAAAAGACCCCGAACAATTTCTGCTTATTTTAAAGGATCAGCTGAGCGCGAGTGGCATAAATAAGGATTTATTTGTTCCATGTTTATCAACTATTTTTGAAGGCCCTTATAGAGCTTGGTATTTGCTGAATAAACAACACTGGCAAACATGGAGAGACTTTGCACGGGCTTTTCGTTTCCAATGGGGAGTAAAAAAAGAGGATAGTGTCCTCCTCTTAGAAGTACGCAATTTAAAACTCGAGAAAGGTGAAACCCTAGCTGAATTTGCTTGCCGAGCGCGTCTGATTTTCGAACGAATGCACCACCCTCCGCCTTTTCGTGAGCAATTAAAACAAATTTTAGTAAAGTTTAATCCACGCTTAACCTTTGAGGTTTTGAATCTGCAAATTGATAGCTACGACAAGTTTCTACACTACATAAACAAGCGGAGTTATCTCTATCGTAAGTCACTCGAAGCACAGAAAGAATCACGGGGTAAGTTCGCGAAAAATGAGTTGACGTGTTTGCAGGAAGATACGGAAGATGAGGAGGACTCTCTGATAAGGGGGGACGGAGACGACGACGAATTGACCGACTTATACGCTATGCAACAGCCAACTGCGCGTACTAGTAAAAAGACAGTCGACTCATCGAATAATTCTAGGACTCTGACGAAACAGCGACTCGAACAGAATCTCACACGGTTCGACAATAAAACTTCGGCAGCTACTCCTATAGACCTATCCAAGACAACTCAGGCGAGGTTCGTCCCGGATCCGAATAAAATGTTTTGTTATAACTGCGGGGGAACGGGGCATACTTCGCGTTCTTGTACCATCGATAGGCAAATTGTATGCCATATTTGTCGAGCTATAGGCCACGTGAACAAAGACTGCCCAATGTATTCGGGAAACGGCCCTGCCCGGCAGTAATTCGACCTCAAATCGCTGCCACGAAGGGCGAAAACGAGGTGGCTAAATCAGCTAACGAGGACCAAGTCAATATTGAACAAGTAAAAACCTTAGAGAAAGCGATCGACACAGCTCAGGTACAGAATCAGGGAACTGTTACAGGTAACTCGTTAAAGTTGGAAGTAATGGACGGATTGTTGAGCGACTCGGAAATGTCGGACGATGAATTTGACTTAGCGGGAACAACCGTAGAGGGCGAGCCCATTGAAAGCGCGATACAGTTGACAACATTGACGACAGACGGAAAAACTAATGCCCGCGAAAATTCCGGAGACCGGGCATCTGAAACTAAAATTTTGAAAGATTGGAGACCCGCTGGCTTAACACCACATCTTGTACATCGTTTAGGACAGCGACGGATCTTTTGTGTAAATAATGGCCTCACGGAACCAGAAAGACTTACGAGAATACCGGTAGAAATCTCAATTTTTGGCGAGAAAATTCGCGGGATTCTGGATAGCGGAAGCGAACGGTCATATCTCAGTCGTCCGGTATACGAACGCGTCAAACGTTTTCAATTTAAGGAGCTTTCCGCGGATTCGACGTCCATGAATGGAGTACGTCTCGGTGACAAATCCATTGTTAAAACGGAAGGGGGTACGTGTTTCGTGATCGACGTGGGCGACATTTACGGACCGCAGTGGTTTAGCATACTTCCGGTTTCATCGAGCGACGTCATATTGGGTATGGACTTTTGGCTGTCGTTCAGAGTTAAAACAGACCCAGTATCAGAAACGTGGACGTTGGACGGTAGTAGATATTCATACCCCATGACACAACGACATGTCACTCTGACGGAATTAAGAACCTTAACGGTAGAGCAAACCGGTAAATTAAAGGATTTCCTAAATGTTGAATTTTCGAAGTTGGATAATGAATCCACCGGAATGACTAACTTGATTAAACATGTTATCGAGCTAAATGATCTTACCCCGCATAGACAGAAACCTTACCGTCGTAGCGAGGCTGTTCGCGAATTTATTAATAAAGAGGTGGATCGGTTGCTCGAGAAAGGTTACGTCGTGTGGAGCAATAGCGATTGGGCTTGTTCACCGGTGGTAGCCCCAAAGGCAAACGGAGGCTTGAGGTTTTGTGTTGATTACCGACCGGTGAACCGACAAACTATAAAACTAGCGTATCCACTCCAACACATGAGGTCTATTTTATCGCAATTACACCAAGCAAAGTTTATTTCGACTCTTGATATGAGCGAGGCCTTCCACCAAATCCCGATGGATGAGGGGAGCCGTAAATACACTGCATTTGTTGTAGAAGGAAAAGGATTACTAGAATGGGTTAGGATGCCATACGGCCTAACCGGTGCCCCTGCTACTTTCCAAGCGCTGATGGACACACTAAAACGACGAATTAAGGAATTGATTTTAAAAAGGGGCCTCCCGAACAATTGGTCCGAGCAAGTGTTCGCATACTTAGACGACTGGGTAGTAGTTAGTCAGGATTTTGACGAACACCTTGCACTTCTGTCATTATTATTCGAGGTCTTACGTGAAGCAAAATTGAAGGTTAACCGCGAAAAAAGTAGTTTTGCTTGTAAAGAAGTTAAGTTCCTCGGCTACATCGTGGATGAATTAGGAATCCGACCAAATCCCGAGAAAATACAACCCATCCTAGATTTTCCGGTACCAAAAGATAGAACTCAATTACGGCAATTTAACGGTCTAGTTAATTGGTATCACCGACATTTACGGAATATCGCTCGTGTACAGGGGCCTCTTAATAAATTAACCAGCCCAAAAATTCCGTGGAAGTGGACTGAGATTGAACAGAACGCCTTCGACGAAACAAAATTGGCGTTGACTAATGCATCAAGGTTATATACTCCGATTCCAGGACAACCATTTATTTTGTATACCGACGCCAGCGATTTTGGGTTGGGCGCGATTCTGGTTCAACGGGATCCTGAGAGTGAAAAAGAGAATCTGCTAGAAGTCTTAAGTCGACCATTAAGAGGCGCGGAATTGCATTACACCACCACGGAAAAGGAATGCTTGGCCGTAGTTTGGGCAGTCGAAAAATTACGATGTTATTTAGAAGGTATGCCTTTCAAAGTCGTGACCGACCACCAAGCACTACAATGGTTGTACGGATTGAAGAATCCTGTAGGTCGTCTCGCAAGATGGGCGATTTACTTGTTGCAGCACTCAATGACAATTGAATACAGACGAGGTACGACCAACGAAGCCCCGGATGCACTTTCGCGTATGCACGACCTCGACGTTGACCCACTCGGATGGGAGAAAATTATTAAGGAAACTGCCCAGAATCGAACTTTACTAACGACAATTTGCGACGAAAATTGGTACGAAACAAAACGCGAACTTGTAAGTAAACAACCGGACAGATTTTCAGAATGGAAAATTGAAAACAACGAGTTGTACTATTACCGACCAGATTATGCAAAGCTACTAATCGACGACGAGAACCCGTGGAAAAGAGTAGTTAGACAACACGAAGTCCCAATTATCCTACAGGAAAATCACGAGACTCCGCAAGCAGGGCATTTAGGTAGAGACAGCATTTACGACAGAATTCGCCGGAACTATTATTGGCCAGGCATGTCACAAGATGTAAAAGCTTACGTAGAGGATTGTGACATTTGCATTAAAGTTAAATACAATCAAAAACCTTTAAAAGGGCCACTAATGACGAGACCTCTATTAAAACCTTGGGCACAACTGTCGATCGATACAATAGGACCCCTTATTCGTTCCAAAAAGGGCAATATGTATATAATCGTAATACAGGATACCTACACGAAGTATGTCGAGTTATTCCCTGTAAGAAATCAAACCGGGAAAATTGTAGTTAAGATCTTAGAAACGGTATTCGATAGGTGGGGTACAATTCCGGAGTCAATTATTACAGACAATGGTACAGAGTATATAAACAAAGAGGTAAAAGCACTTTTGACAGCAAAAAAGATTAATCATATAACCACCCCCCTAGCACACCCGCAAGCAAACCCCGTCGAACGCGTGAATAGGACGATAAAACCTATGATTGCTGCGTTCATAAAAAACAATCATAATGAGTGGGAAGAAAACTTGTCGAAACTCCAACTCGCGTACAATACGGTACCACATTCGGGTAGTAGAATTTCTCCCTTTTATTTAAATCACGCAAGAGAAGCCGAAATTAACCCAAGGGAGCGCCTCACCTATAAGGGCTCGGGAATTTCAGATCATTTAGTAGATGATTGGGTGCAGAAAATAGGCAGATTTGATGAATTACGTCACCGGGTCGAAGAGCAAATTAAAACACATCGGGATAAGCACCTTGCTAAAGCTAATTCAGGTAGACCGAAACAAGTTGACTTAGAAATCGGTACAGAAGTCTATTATCCTAATAAAAAATTAAGTAATAAAGCCGAAGGTTATTCTTCGAAACTAGGTCATAAGTACTTAGGCCCGGCAATAATAAAACGACTGGTTGGGCCTATGATCGTCGAATTAGCAGATAAAAATGATAAGCCTATCGGAAAATATTATGTAACCGATCTAAAAATACCTCGTCGAAGCCTACGCAGTCATTAAAAAAAAAAAAGAGAGAAATTGTACTTATAGGTATTTTGTATATATTTGGTAGTGTACACATCATTGTATTAATAATTCCGTATATATCCTGTAACACAAAAAAAAAAAAAAATCTCTACTTCTAACACCGATCGCCGGAGTTGAGATTCCTGTGACGAAAGGCCGTCAACCGTGGAGAAACCTCAGCACTTTATGACATATCTGGGGCAGCAAGTTTGAAGACATCGCAAGTTCGAAGGAGAATTAAGGCCTTCGTCGATTCGAAATAACTACCAGAACCTCGACAATGCGGAACATACTAAACGAAATGGATTCCGAGCTGCGTCTTCGCGGGCTGCCGTGCCAGGTCAGGGTCGCGAGCGGGGAATAGTCCGGCGATCGCGACCGCACTCCGATGACGGACCGTGGCGATGAGACGGCTGTCACTCCTCAGCAATGTTCCGAACGAACTGAATGCCTCGCAGCTCACCGCCTCCGGGACCGAGGCGTGGTTGTGGCAAGGTGCGGGATGGCCAGCCTTGCTTGGGAACGCTATCAAGCGTGCCGAAATCTCAGTCCGTCGGGCGAGGTCCGTCGAGATCGACCAAGGCGCCGCGGCACGCAAAACTCCTCACTTGTGGCGGAAACCCACTGTGGAAATAGATAAATCTGTTTTAAGGACCCCGGGCACCGGTGGCGTCGAACGCGGGCTTGCGAACAATGTCCGAGTTGTCTGCTGAGTAAAACTAAAACTACCATATGAGCATTTCAAGGATGCCGGAAGTCCCACTTGCAGGGGAAAGGTTGGAGCGATGTGACAAAGGAATGATCCACGGGGACACCACAGCGAACATGGGCGGCGTCGGTCCACCGTGCTCAATTTTGGCGTTATTCGATCTATTGAGTTGTATTGTTAGATTTGGTATTGCGGAATTAACAATTAGGCAAGAGCTAATGAATTATTTCGAGCGTTGAGTCGCGTGAGCTGTTTTTTTTTCGTTTGTTAATTGTGACCTTTGTCCGTCCTATGATTTGCAAGACTATTGAATGGCTAACTAAACTTATTTCTATTGAATGAGGTGGCCATATTTGGGACGGAGATCATGAATCTCTCACGCGTTTTGAGCGCATGGTTCTCTTTTCACGCGGCATCTCTCACTTATGACGTCAGGGTTCGAGGGGGAAGGATGTGACAAAAGAAAAGAAAGAAAGGGAGGAAATAGAAAGTTTCCCTGACGTCATCGCTCGATTTTGCCGAGGACTCTATGCTCGATCGTTTTGTCCTGGTGTTGGTGACCCTAAATGTAGAATGGTAGTAATAGTCTAAATGTTGCGCGACGCGCCGAAAATCGACAGGTCGTATCGACATGTATCGACTCCATAGATCGTGGAGCCCCGAAAGAAGCCGAGCCGTGTTGTAAGCACAGGGGAAGGAGACACTTCCCTTCCGTCTGTAGAAGCGGCGAGTCGTCGGTGCGCGGGGAGCTGTCTTGAGTTGCGAACGAATAAATTATAATTAAATATAGTGGAGTGGTGCCGGTGGAGATGAACCGTTGTGAGATTGTGATCCGGGGCCATGTAAATTGTGAGTTAAATAAATTCATGTCTCCGTCTACTCTCAGTAGTCTTGCAATCGGTTATTACTTGGATCCTCCAATGGAACCCGCCTTGTGAGTCTCGTCCTTTCCCATCACGTGTGTAGTTATCAGTTCCGTTAACTGATTGGCGCCCAAATTTTATTCGGAATAAATAGACTTTAAATTTAATAAAATTATAATCAGTAAGAACTAGAGCCCTGCCAGCCGAAGGACCCCAGCCGCGGCAGGTGAAGGTTAAATAATACCGTCTCAAGTATTTAAAAAATGTTTTAAGGACCGAATTATATGCATTAAAGCATAAGAAAGAGAAACAATCTAGCAAAATTCTACATATATATCAAATAATATATTTACATAAAATTCACTTTTTTTAATTCAGCCAACTATACAGAGCCATATTAAGTTGCATAGTTTTAAGGTAGACATAAAACAGTATCATTGTTGTCGTATGAAGATCACCTTAAGAGTTTTCCAAAACACTACAATTATGTATATTTTTTGTCAATTTTTTGAGATATTTTAAATTTTGTTATAATATTGTTTAATATAAAATATGAGATATGTCATAAAGTATTTACTTATTATCGACTTTACTTTAATATGTTAACAAAGATAAGTATTTTAATTAATTCGATCATTCCAATAATCTATGATAATGTTTATCGTAATAATAAAAGATAATGTAAAAACGATTCTCTAGTATAATAATAGAAAATTAATACAAAAAATAAATTTTTATAATATATATTATATTATTAATAAATATCTAAATTGATTAATGTAAATTAACCCAACACTACGTTTTAAAGACCATTAATAACAGTGCGTAGTTGGCTAAGCTAAAGAAACCTTAAATTTTACGCAAATATATTATTTGGAATCTGCTATTGAATTCACCAATTTTAATTCTTTCAGACCGTTTGCAGCTTTATTTTTCTCATTTAAATGATTCAAGATATGGTCAACGACTCAAAATTACTATAAACTTATAAAAAGTATTATAATTTTGTATTATCCAAAGAAATGACAAAATAAGTAACAATAAAAAAGTTTCATAAATAAAATATATAACGTTAAATAATTATTACATAACAATAAAAAATTTGATCAAAAATTTTATTTAATTAAAATATGCATTAGCAGTATAAAAGATATTCTTTACAAACATAAATTTACAAACTTATGTAAATTTAACATTTAACTTCAAAAAAATGAAACTTTACTACTTTTGTAAATTTTACATACAGAAAATGTTAACATATTAATAATAAGTTACCACAAATAAATAATATAAATAAATGATATAAACCCAGATAGCACAGAGAGTTCAAAAAGAACTCAATTGTATGTCACCAATTATGAATTCTTTTTGAGATGCAAAAAGAATTATTTTTATAAAAAATTTATAAATTTCATAATTGGTGATATACAATTGAATTCCTTTTAAACTCTCTACGCTATCTAGGAATTTAATTATTTATACAATTTTATAATTTATATTGATATTAAAAACCCTAAATTATAAAATTATTATAAAAATACTTATTAATCTATTCTCTTTAAAGTTTAAAGTTTCCCACAAATAAATGATACAAAAAAATATATCAGCTATGAAAATGAATATTTATAAAAATTAAAGTTTTTTTGTTTTATTAAAATCTTGTAATATTATTATTTGACGATTAACTTATTATTTTTTAAATTAAACAGAAAGTAGAGAAATGTAGTAAAAATAAATGTTTAAACATATATACAGGGTGTTTGGTAAAGATTTATGCAATTTTTATAAGCAGGTAGAGCGCATTAAGCTGAACATAAAATCCTCATCGTTTTTCCATTTTCACAATAGTTAACGAGTTATAGACTTGTAAAATTTTCTGTATTAGCCCGGCCTACCGGCAAATGCAAGCACGCCGAGCGCCCGACCGCGGCGGCCGCCCCTCCCTAGCGCTTGAACCTTGAGATTGCTAGGCGCGCGGAGGGAGTTGTTACAACAAGCGGCAATGGCTACGCACAATGTGTACGTGTACATACATGTGTACAAAAAAATATCAGTTCTAATGCTTAAAGAAGCAATTACTAAATTTATTTTTTTTTAATAAATAATGATTATTTTTAATAAAAAAATTTTTTTGGTGATAGTCTTAAATGTCGTAAATTGTCATAAATTTTAAAAGAAGCTATTATCATGTGCTCAAAAACAAATTTATCCTTCTTTAAACAACATTAGAAAATTTTATCGATTAAAATGGAAATAACAACCAAATAAAATGTTTCAACTTTATATTCTTAATTTGTTTCAACTTTATATTCTTAATTAAAAATTAAATAACGAGGATATTTATATTTTTAATAAAATTAATCCTTGTGATAGACTTATAATACACGGAAAAAACTTTGTGGTAAAAATTACTATGGTAAGTAGTAAACGCGTGCTAAGGAGGAATTATGAAAATTTTTATTACGTTCTTCATCAAATTACGATAATATTTACACTACTTATATGATATAATTCTCTGAAATTTCTTCTTACAGTTCGTGGTTACTATCATAAATAATAAATCATACATAATTTTACTATAAAATTTTCTCCGTGTAGATTTACAAATATATGAATTTATTAAATGTTTGAAAACTTATAAACAATATTTATTTAATTCAAGAAAATTTTAGTATGTAATGAGTGTATTTGGTGTGTGTGTGTGTGTGTGTGTGTGTGTGTGTGTGTGTGTGTGTGTGTGTGTGTGTGTGTGTGTGTGTGTGTGTGTGTGTGTGTGTGTGATACATACACGAAAATGTTAAACATTATTTGTTTTGTGTAAAGTGAGGTGTTTATTATCAATATAATATTCTTTTCAACCATTAAAAATAAGATAATTATTAAAAAAGAATAAATTATTAAAAATGAATAATTGATTTTCTTAAAACTAGAATCATATTTTTCTACGTGTGCGTGTATTGTATAGTAATCAGCATGAATAATAATAGTGATATAAAATCGCGAACTAAGGAATGATTATTCATTTTTCTGTCACAAAGTGATTATTCCTTACTCGCGTATGTACGTACATACACCACACACACACACACACACACACACACACGCGCGCGCGCGCGCGCGCACGCGCGCGCACACCAGATACACACACATTACATACTAAAATTTTCTTGAATTAAATAAATATTGTTTATAAGTTTTCAAACATTTAATAAATTCATATATTCGTAAATCTACACGGAGAAAATTTTATAGTAAAATTATATATGATTTATTATTTATGATAGTAACCACGAACTGTAAGAAGAAATTTCAGAGAATTATATCATATAAGTAATGTAAATATTATCGTAATTTGATGAAAAACGTAATAAAAATTTTCATAATTTCTCCTTGTCACGCGTTTATTACTTACCAGAGTAATTTTTACCATAAAGTTTTTTCCGTGTATTATAAGTCTATCACAAGGATTAATTTTATTAAAAATATAAATATCCTCGTTATTTAATTTTTAATTAAGAATATAAAGTTGAAACAAACATTTTATTTGGTTGTTATTTCCATTTTAATCGATAAAATTTTCTAATGTTGTTTAAAGAAGGATAAATTTGTTTTTGAGCACATAATAATAGCTTCTTTTAAAATTTATGACAGTTTACGACATTTAAGACTATCACCAAAAAAAATGTTTTATTAAAAATAATCATTATTTATTAAAAAAAAATAAATTTAGTAATTGCTTCTTTAAGCATTAAAACTGATATTTTTTTGTACACATGTATGTACACGTACACATTGTGCGTAGCCATTGCCGCTTGTTGTAACAACTCCCTCCGCGCGCCTAGCAATCTCAAGGTTTAAGCGCTAGGGAGGGGCAGCCGCCGCGGTCGGGCGCTCGGCGTGCTTGCATTTGCCGGTAGGCCGGGCTAATACAGAAAATTTTGCAAGTCTATAACTCGTTAACTATTGTGAAAATGGAAAAACCATGAGGATTTTATGTTCAGCTTAATGCGCTCTACCTGCTTATAAAAATTGCATAAATCTTTACCAAACACCCTGTATATATATACAGGGTGTCCCAAATCTGGTGTGCAATACTTCATGGAAAGATAGACGGGATCGAGATGAACATAAAAATCCAATATAGTCTTGGTTAGGTCTATCAATAATCAAGATATAAATTTTTTAATTTATGCGAATGAGAGCGCGCCTTGCGCGCCGAAGGAAGGGCTCGAGCCGCTCGAGCCATAGCACGGCCTACTGTCTCAAGCATTGGCTGCCGGCGGCGGCGGGGGGAAGAAGGAGAAGCGTGGCGTCGTCGCCGTTCCCACGTCTCGCCGCACTGCGCCTAAGCTCGCGTCGATGGCTGCTACGCATACTCGCGATTACACGACAAGATTATAAATTATTAATAAAAATATGACAAATTTAAATCGTAATAAACTTCTGTAAATAAGAAAGTCAAAAGAGAGAAAGCGATGGAAACGTATGAATCCTGCAAATAATATAATATTTGCCGCATCAAATTCTCTCATCGTTTTTTATGGAATATTAAATTAACGAAGATTTATCACGATTGATTCTTTATACATTATCCTTTCGTAACCATCTTATTAGAAAATTACGAAATGCACGAAATACTATCCTTAATATGCACTCTTTGTAAAATAACACGATAGAAAAATATTCACGTTTGATCTAACGACTTCAGGATAAATTATTCGATGCAACTTCTACGGTAATTATAGGTAATTAGAGATCAATGTTATGTCAAGTATCGTTAGTATGGTTAACTAGAAATGATTTTCTCTTGTATATGATAGAGAACTTCGAATTTCTTCTGTCGTTAATACATTATAAGTCACTGAAAATCTGTCGTAATTAATAATGCAATTAAAGGTAGAAGAAACTGTAAGTTTTCTATGGTTATAAAAGAAAATCCTTCGTTGTGTTAACAATACATGATATTGAACATTAATTTTTGAGCATAATTATCGTAGCATCGCGCCTAAGCTATCGTGAAATCGTTACATCAAGAGGGAATATTTTTCAGTGTTATTACAAAGAGTGTAACATACTATGGATAAGTATTTCGCGCATTTTAGTATGACATCTCTCTCTCTCTCTCTCTCTCTCTCTCTCTCTCTCTCTCTTTCTCCCTCTTTCCCTCTCAAGCACTACGTAGTACACAAATACAATAAATATTACCACGTTTAACAACATTAGTTTGTACTATTCTACTTTCATTATGTGTGTAAATTGAATAAAATTTTAACAATTATCATTTCTTTATATTTTTAGTATTACACACAATCAAAAAAAAAATTATCAAAAATTATCACTAAAACTGCGATAAATAATCAGCACGATACTTTCTTTCTGAGTGTCGTATCGTGTTTAATGTTAAAAATGTTAAAAAATAGTAATCTTGTTAAAAAAATTTTATATGACATTTAATGAAACTCTAATAATATTGATTGGAACTGTTGTTGAAAATGACATTTATCGTGTTTCTGTAAATACTTTAGAGGGAAAGATATTCTGCTAACTTCGCGAAATACATCTTTTTATCTTTGTCTTTTTAATATAAAATTGTAGCAACGTTCTGCTTTATTTAATTACACATAATGAAAGTAGAATAGTACAAACTAATGTTGTTAAACGTGGTAATATTTATTGTATTTGTGTACTACGTAGTGCTTGAGAGGGAAAGAGGAAGAAAGAGGGGGAGAGAGAGAGAGAGAGAGAGAGAGAGAGAGAGGGGGGGGGGGGAGAGAGAGAGAGAGAGAGAGAGAGGGGGAGAGGAGAGGAGAGGGAGAGGGAGAGAGAGAGAGAGAGAGAGAGAGAGAGAGAGAGAGAGATAGAGATAGAGATAGAGAGAGAGAGAGAGAGAGAGAGAGAGAGAGAGGTGTCATACTAAAATGCGCGAAATACTTATCCATAGTATGTTACACTCTTTGTAATAACACTGAAAAATATTCCCTCTTGATGTAACGATTTCACGATAGCTTAGGCGCGATGCTACGATAATTATGCTCAAAAATTAATGTTCAATATCATGTATTGTTAACACAACGAAGGATTTTCTTTTATAACCATAGAAAACTTACAGTTTCTTCTACCTTTAATTGCATTATTAATTACGACAGATTTTCAGTGACTTATAATGTATTAACGACAGAAGAAATTCGAAGTTCTCTATCATATACAAGAGAAAATCATTTCTAGTTAACCATACTAACGATACTTGACATAACATTGATCTCTAATTACCTATAATTACCGTAGAAGTTGCATCGAATAATTTATCCTGAAGTCGTTAGATCAAACGTGAATATTTTTCTATCGTGTTATTTTACAAAGAGTGCATATTAAGGATAGTATTTCGTGCATTTCGTAATTTTCTAATAAGATGGTTACGAAAGGATAATGTATAAAGAATCAATCGTGATAAATCTTCGTTAATTTAATATTCCATAAAAAACGATGAGAGAATTTGATGCGGCAAATATTATATTATTTGCAGGATTCATACGTTTCCATCGCTTTCTCTCTTTTGACTTTCTTATTTACAGAAGTTTATTACGATTTAAATTTGTCATATTTTTATTAATAATTTATAATCTTGTCGTGTAATCGCGAGTATGCGTAGCAGCCATCGACGCGAGCTTAGGCGCGGTGCGGCGAGACGTGGGAACGGCGACGACGCCACGCTTCTCCTTCTTCCCCCCGCCGCCGCCGGCAGCCAATGCTTGAGACAGTAGGCCGTGCTATGGCTCGAGCGGCTCGAGCCCTTCCTTCGGCGCGCAAGGCGCGCTCTCATTCGCATAAATTAAAAAATTTATATCTTGATTATTGATAGACCTAACCAAGACTATATTGGATTTTTATGTTCATCTCGATCCCGTCTATCTTTCCATAAAGTATTGCACACCAGATTTGGGACACCCTGTATATATGTACAATATTACAAGTAATAATATAAATATTAATTTATTATGAAATATAAAAGAATTGTATATTGAGTGTATTTATATTAAATTTTATATTACAATAACTTAATGTACTTTATTTATGTTGTTATTTAATGTTATATTTTTTATATATTTTGTAAAGAATTATTTAGTTTTATCTTTTACAAGTTATAAATAAATATTATGTAATTTATTTTGCAATATTATATTAAATTTTTTAACAGTAATCATATTCATACGATTTTAATGTACTGTAATATATATAAAGAAAAGAGACTCTTACTATTCTGCAATTCTTCTTTATTAAAAGCTCCTCCCTCGATCGCTTTATTTTTTGTATTATCAATTGGAAGATTTCTTTCTTCTTTACTTTCTTTGGTGGTTTTTCATGAAATTTTTCTTTATAGTATTCTTCGTTTTTTCTATAAAAGAAGTTTATATTTTATAATATTCATGCTTTATCAGATATTTTCACCATGTAAATAATTTATTTTATTTTACTTTCTTTTCTTATTTTTTTATGCGAACACGCGGGTGAGTATAGACAACGTACATGTGCACAGGCATACCCACACAATTAAAGTACAAGAAAAACAATCTGGAAAAATTCTATATCAAATAATATATTTACATAAAATTCACTTCTTTTTAATTTAGCCAACCATATCGAGCCATATTAAGTTGCATAGTTTTAAGGTAGACATAAAATAGTATCATTGTTGTCGTATGAAGATCACCTTAAGAGTTTTCCAAAACACTACAATTAAGTATATCTTTTGTCAAGTTTTTTAGATATTTTAAATTTTGTTATAATATTGTTTAATATAAAATATGAGATATGTCATAAAGTATTCACTTATTATCGACTTTAATATGTTTATAAGCAATGAAAAGGAGATTTCATTTAAATAGTAATTGTTAAAATTATTATTACAATTATTTAAAAATAATTGTTAAAAATTTATTTTTCTTTAATTAATATTATTTAATTATTATTTATATATACATATATAACGTAGTTTGTTTGTAAGATTAATAAATATGTAAATTGTAAATAATTTATTTTATTTTACTCTCTTTTCTTATTTTTTTTATGCGAACACGCGGGTAAGTATAGACAACGTACATGTGCACAGGCATACCCACACAATTAAGGTACAAGAAAAACAATCTTGAAAAATTCTATATCAAATAATATATTTACATAAAATTCACTTTTTTTTAATTTAGCCAACCATATCGAGCCATATTAAGTTGCATAGTTTTAAGGTAGACATAAAATAGTATCATTGTTGTCGTATGAAAATCACCTTAAGAGTTTTCCAAAGCACTACAATTAAGTATATCTTTTGTCAAGTTTCTTGAGATATTTTAAAATTATAATATTGTTTAATATAAATAGTGATTGTTAAAATTATTACTATTATTATTATTTAAAAGAAATTATTAAAAATTTATTTTTCTTTAATTAATATTTAATTTTTATTTATATATACATTGTGACGTGACAGCCGCAGGCTGCTGTCCGTCACAAGGCCCTGAGGGCCCTTACGCAATAACATCCCGCGGGCCCTGCGTCCTCCCGCTCGGGAGCGGACGCAAAAGCGTATTCTCTTGTGTATGTGACGTCCCACGTGCTGTCCATCTAATTACTTGTTAAGATTTTTGCGAGCGTTATACCGCGGGTGCGGCGGAGATCGGTGGCTATGAAGATCTCGTTGTAGTTGTCGGACGTCTCGTCTCAACGGAAAATCTTCCCGGAGATTGCAGAGGAACGGGCAACGAGGGAGTCAAAGAAGACCCTTTCTAAGCAGGGGTCCGCAGGTAATGCCGCCCTTATCTTGCCTACCGTTTGTGCCATGTAAGAATTCCGATACTGCCGCTGAATCACGCTTTCAGGACCCAGCGACGGTGCGCGATGCCGACATCCCGACGGGGCGATTGCAAACCCGATACCGCGGGAAGTCCGGCGGAAGAATCACGACAACTCAAGATACGCCGACGCCCCGTCGAGGAGGAAATGACGCCCCGATGGCGGAGGATACGCCGGGCGAGGAGAAAAGAGTCGGGCGCGCGAGAAAGCGCCAGGATTCCCGGGACCCATAATCATCGACCGCTGTGCGTGGATCGATCAGCCGGCGACAGCGTGGGCACCGCGCTCTGCGCGAAAATCGATTTTCGCGAAATCAGCCAATAAGGGCCTGTAGCGCCGGAGGCAGGGTGGGGCGCGCCGCCGAGCGGCTCCCGCGAGATCCAGGATTCCTCACTCGTGCTGCGGAAGTAGAGCTAGAAACTGTGTGTGCGTTCCCTAATCCCGAGCCGAGTTGTAAGGAAGGACGCAGGGACGGAAGCCATCCCGACCCGGAGGAGGCCAGCAGGAGAGAGGCGAAGTGGTGAGACGAGCGTCACACTAACTGTAAAGCCACCGATTTCGCGGGTTGGGCGAGCCGCGAGGAAATCGCGTACTTATCGCAAAATCTTTCGGCGTATTTATGAGAATCCCGAACTCGCGGATTCAACGGAGCATCGTCGTCTCGCCCGATCGCGCCCGTCCGCGTGATTTCGCTGCGTGCTGTGTATTTCATGATAGTTTCGCGTTGTGTGTGCGTTCCGATCCGCAGCCGAGTCAATTGTCGTTTCGTCCGGTCGTCGTGTCGCGGGTTATTCCCGCGCTGTACCTTGTCGCGTCGTGGAAAAATTTAGTTGTTACTGTTGTATAATTTGGTCGATCGCACCGTTACTGCGAGCCTCCTCGGGGAGTGTACTCTGATAATTATCGACGCCATCGTCGTATACCGCCGGACTGGCGAATAACTCATAATTGTCGCGCTTATCCTTTGCGAGAATCGTTGGAGCACGGGAGAACACGAGTCCGTCGCGTGTCGCGCGGGCTCAGAGTTGCGATCCGTCCCGTTCGCCCTTGGCGAGGTCATCCTGGCGGGAGTCGGCGTCCTCCAGCGACGCCGGGTTAAGCGTAAGACAAGTCGGAGAGTTCCCGCGTACGCATAACCCGCTCGTTCAATATACCGTTCTCGCACCATTTGATACCCAGCGGACGCCAGCTGGTAACGCGCACGAGCCACTACCGCTCCGCAGAGTCGTCATCTACTGTAATCCTTACGGTCAAATACAACTGTTACTTTTTCTGTTACATTTGTGTCGTGTACGTAATTCTCTCGCCTTCCCGATTCCATCCGCCCGCACCGAACCCCCCCCCCCCCCCTCTGCCATTTGAGGGCTGAGCAGCTGGATCTCGGAGCCGCTAACGCCCCGGTCGCCTAGCGTGTGCCCGTCTTTCCCGAGATTCAAGTATTGTAACATTTGTTTGCGAGTTGGTTCACACAGAGTGGTACGCTTAAGGCGATGCTGGACTGCCTCTCAAACTTGATCGAGGTCGATAATGTAGAGTCATTCATGCACATCATTAATGAGATTTCGTATATATCTCTTTTATAAATTTGGAAATTCTTTTCCAGAATTAAAGTACACATATTAATATCCATCTGTGAATTGGACTTTATATCGAGGACAAAAAATATATTTTTTTATTGCTCTACTTATCGACTTTTTACGCGTATATAACCTAAATTTTCGTTTAACAATTTCGTCTCAATTAGGCACTAAAATCTAATTTTCAAAACTCGACACTGTTTGTTTTCGTCGTCTACTAGTCTGTGAATACAAATTTCGTAGGTACAAACTGTAGATCTTTTATATTAAGCAAACATTGTTATGATGTGATAGCAAATTAACAATTTTTTCTCGTTTTTGGAGGAAATTTCACTCCACAGACTGATAGCAATGCGTATTCTTTTATTCTGGAGAAGGATTTCTAAATCTATAAAAGAAATAAAAAGATATTGTTAAACAAAAATTACTATCTTTTTGTTGGTAAAACAAACAACTCCAGCATCCCCTTAACGTACCTGGCGCCCAACTTACAAGGGAACGGACAGAACTGTCCCTCACCGATTTTAATGAGCTTTGGATATGTTGTAGAACATAAAAAAATATTAGACTCATATTTTTTTTTATCTGCGTATCTCGACGTTTAAGGGTTGAAACCACCCCTCGAAAATAACGCATTTTTTCGTTTTTTGCGAATATCTTTGAAAATATAAGGTTTATGAAAAAATGTTCTATATAAAAGTTTTATGGTATTTTATACTCTTTACAATAGTATATTTATATTTTTTAAAAATTTTAAACTTTTTAATTTATCCCACCCCCCACCCCCTTTTTTCAACATATAAAAAATTTTGTAAGGACAAAAATTAAAGAGCATTAAAAGCCGAATCCACCCATGTATAATAACATATGGGTTCCATCATTCTCAATTATTAGCAAAACGAGATAGTAATCTCGCGCTATAGGTGCCGCGCTAGAAGTAGTGTTGCGTTATTTCTTTAGTCGCGTCACACTCAATAACTGCCACTTCTGCGTATATTTTTATATTAAAACATAAAAATGGATTAATTTTAATTATATAATACGCAACGTATTACTCGATATAAAGCATAAATGTATATATATAACAAAATTAGCATATATATACGTATGTGCCTACGTACATTTTCATTGTTACAAATGCGAAAATAAATTAATATGAAGCAAAATATTTTTTAACATTTATAACTGCAAATACAATATAACAAAATATATAATATCAAGAGGAAAATATAAAATATAAACTGCTATTATATAAATATAATAACTATTTGCATAATTATATTATTTACACTATATGCACGTAGCACGCTCTGATAATAAAGATAATATAATATATAATTTAATAAGTTTGAAATATTAATTAAAAAATATTATTAAATAAAAATGAAAGTATAAATAAAGGAAAAGTGAAAAGAGGTTGAAATAATTGTTACAAATATAATTTTACCAATATAAAATTTTTATTAAACAGAAATAAAAGAATACCAATATTTATTGCATGGGTAAGGAAAACTGCTAAAATCTTACCAAACATGTTTATAAATGTCTTATATTTATGGCACATATTCATTACAAAGATGATGTTCGTGGAAAAAATGTGTTATACAAAGCGATTTTCTACACCAAGAACAAGTTATAAAGATCTATGTGACCTATTTCGTCACAAAGATCGCATTTTACTTTAGAATTCTTTTTAAAACAAAAGTCTACTGGTGTTTCAAATTCTATCGGTATAACTTGCAGGTATTCATCGTATGCATTCTCTACGTACCCACTTTTAGTCCACGCATATTTAAATATATTTTGAAACCTGGGCGACGAGAATTGATGGTGTGTTAATGATTGTAATTTCAAGATATTATTTCTATTATGAAGATCTAAAGCCAGATTTAACAACATAATAGTATCAGAAAAGTATTTAATGAAATTCTTCCACAATCGAAATCCGTATACGTCTAATGGTTGTATTTTTCCCGTTGTACCGGCTGGAATAGTTAGGAAAACAATATCTGTTGCAGAATCTGGTTTAGTTTCTGAAACTATGTTAGGACAATGTCCACTCCACGAATCTAACAACAATACTGATTGTGGCCCGACATTCGGAAAAAATACTTCCTTTAGCCAAGTTTTTACATGATTTGATGTTAATTTGCCTGACTTTGAAGCCGTAACAAAGATATTAGGCGCGTTGAATAATGTTTCTTGTACTCTCGGACCAAATGTTCCTGTAATTTCTTTTAATACTATGAAAAGAGGTGATAATAATCTACCATCAGCCGAAATAGTCGGTTGAATTGTATAGCTATGCGTGGTTGCTGATATAGACTGTACTGTAGATTCTACGTTTTTAATACCTTTTTGAGCTAAAGTACGACCAGAATGAAATTCTAACTGAAATCCACTCTGATCTGAATTATAAATATTTTCCACGCCAAATCGATTAATATAATATTTTACGTTTGCAATAAATGTCTCGCATTTATTTTCTAAATCAGGTTTTGATAATAGAGACTTTTTTGTAACAAATTTTGTTATTTTTCTAGATACAATATTATGTGCTTTTTTAAATCTTTGTACCCATTTCTCTGAAGCTTTAAATCCTGCCACATTTTCTTCATTTTGTGCTTGAAAAGCCCATCGAGCGATGTCAATGTCATGAATGATGATTTTTCTTTCAAGTGCTTCATTAAAATGGTCTAATGTGTATTGAGAAATTTTTTTTAATTTTTCTGGCCTACTACCACCTTGGATGAAATAGTTTTCCCATCGTCGTAATTGTCGTATCGATGTAACTTGTCTAAATTTTTGCTTAACTCCTTCAAGCGATCTTGGTTTTGTCTTACCACTTTTCCAGTATTCCACAGCTTGCCTCTTATAGTCATTTGATATTGTTTTTTCAACTGAATCACAAATAACTTCTTCTGGAAAATAGATTTTTTCTTCATCCGCTTCTAATAAATCAACTTTTTCCGCTTCTGGCACCTCATACTCATCATAAAAATCTAAAGTTTCTTCCTCTTCTAATTGAAATTGTTCTTCATTTTTTATTTCTAATAGCATATGTTCAATTTTTTCATTCACTCGTCTTTCCTGCGATGTTATCGGAGTGTTCGGATAATCCAAACCATTGAAAGTTATAGCGAGTAAAAATATCACATTATATGGATTAAATTGCAGCATTCTGAAATATTAAAATTAAATATATATCTCAATCTTTTATTATATGTAAAAAATAATACACTTCATAATCAATAAATAGAATTGTCTTCCCTGGTGGAAATATTTTTACAATTTTTTATGCATTTCTATAAAAAATTAAAATTTTTTACAACAAATCAAAACTTTCTACAAATTAATGAAAATTGTAAAAATTCATGACAATTTGTAATTAATATAGTATTTTTGAGTTTCTACAATTTTTTACGAGCACTTTCATGAGCGACGTAATTAATTGTAGAAGTTGTACATTGTTGTAAAAATCACAACTATTCACAACTATCTACAACATTTTACGAATATTTTTATGACCGCATGTAATATATATACTTATAATATTTTTATCATTATTTTTATATTTTTACAACATATCTAATATTAGAATTGAATACGTTAATACCACTAATAAAAATATTTTTTAAATTTTTTACGCAAAAAATGCAAACACCACAATTTTTATGATATAATTACAACTTTGTACGATACATTATTTGTATGTCAAACAACGCGATTTGGGCCATGCTTGTAATATTTTATAGATTTGCATAGAAAATTGTAATTTTCTATAATATTACAACGCATCTACGAAAAATTATACTTTTCATAGATGTTTGTAATTTTTCATAAATGTTTGTAAATTTTCATAGATGTTTGCAGTTTTCCATAAATTTTTCTACGTAAATCTATGAAAAATTATAAACATGGCCCAAATCGCGTTGTTTGACATAAAAATGAAGTAGATGTATTGCACAAAGTTATAGTTAAATCATAAAAAATTGTAGTCTTCGCATTTTTTGCGTAAAAAATTGTAAAAATATTTCTACTAGAATTTCTATGATAGTTATGTCGTTTCAAACTCTCTTGATAAAAAAAAAATAATAAGTCAAAATGAATTAAGTCACTAAAACTGAATAATAATTATAGGGAGACTACAGTCAAGACATTAAAATAAATATTTGACATTTAAAGTAAATAAAAAATAATTTTGTAAACGAAATAGTTGTGCTAATACAGATGATTACAAAAAATATGTAGAATTAATCACTACATCAATTACAACATTTATTGTTATGAAAATTGCTCTAAAAAATAATTTTTTTAGAAATATGAAATCGGAGAATAATATGAAAGATGACAAAAAATGAATGACAATGACAGAATTAAACGGCACACATTAAGAGAGTAAAGAGTAATAAATTAAAAGCAGATACTTACATGTTCACGAAAGAACAATACTTGTGACAATACACTATCCAATATACTTGTTCACATTACCAACTACGAACTGAAACGGCAGCTTCTCCTTTATATATTTATACGAATGTATATATGCAATACATTTTGCACACGACACCGGCGTATAAATTTAGCAACAATGATAGACGGATTGGTTGTTCTTGCGCAGGCGTGAGGCTTCAATAAAGTATCTATTAGTAATAGGAAGGAGATGTTTGGTCCCCATACAATTTTGCAAAAAATCTTACCAGTATTTATCAAATAAAATACAATATTTATAAATTATTCTATTTAATACGAGAAAATATACATGCGTGTTTAATATGTGAAATGTGTTCACGTCTTTATAAATTTGCAAAAAATTGTATGGGGATCAAATATCTCCTTCCTATTACTAATAGATGCTTTATTGAAGCCTCACGCCTGCGCGAGAACAACCGATCTGTCTATCACTGTTGCTATATTTATACGTTAGTGTCGTGTGCGAGATGTATGATCAAAGATCTCCTTCCTATTACTAATAGATATTTTACTGAAGCCTCACGTGATGCGCTTGCGCGAAAACAACCGGTCCCTTTATCAACAGTGATATTAAAGTTATTTGTCCGTGTCATATGCAAAATGTATATATACATTCGTATAAATGTATTTTTAAACTTCAAATTAAATTAAATTATATACTTATATTATCTTTATTATCAGAGCGTGCTACGTGCATATAGTGTAAATAATATAATTATGCAAATAGTTATTATATTTATATAATAGCAGTTTATATTTTATATTTTCCTCTTGATATTATATATTTTGTTATATTGTATTTGCAGTTATAAATGTTAAAAAATATTTTGCTTCATATTAATTTATTTTCGCATTTGTAACAATGAAAATGTACGTAGGCACATACGTATATATATGCTAATTTTGTTATATATATACATTTATGCTTTATATCGAGTAATACGTTGCGTATTATATAATTAAAATTAATCCATTTTTATGTTTTAATATAAAAATATACGCAGAAGTGGCAGTTATTGAGTGTGACGCGACTAAAGAAATAACGCAACACTACTTCTAGCGCGGCACCTATAGCGCGAGATTACTATCTCGTTTTGCTAATAATTGAGAATGATGGAACCCATATGTTATTATACATGGGTGGATTCGGCTTTTAATGCTCTTTAATTTTTGTCCTTACAAAATTTTTTATATGTTGAAAAAAGGGGGTAGGGGGTGGGATAAATTAAAAAGTTTAAAATTTTTAAAAAATATAAATATACTATTGTAAAGAGTATAAAATGCCATAAAACTTTTATATAGAACATTTTTTCATAAACCTTATATTTTCAAAGATATTCGCAAAAAACGAAAAAATGCGTTATTTTCGAGGGGTGGTTTCAACCCTTAAACGTCGAGATACGCAGATAAAAAAAAATATGAGTCTAATATTTTTTTATGTTCTACAACATATCCAAAGCTCATTAAAATCGGTGAGGGACAGTTCTGTCCGTTCCCTTGTTAGTGTGACGTCGGGAAACCTCGCGAAGATAGTCACCCCGACACCCGGGCGGCTCAGAGCCGCGACCAGGGACGGAGGCGAAGTTGGCCGTCGCTCGCGAGCGGCGGTTACAACATATATAATATAGTTTGTTCGTAAGATTAATAAGTATGTAAGTTATGTTGATATTCAAAAATTAAGATTTGCCTGGAATCTCTCAATTCTATCAGAAATGGATATTTTAACTAATTTGATCATTGCAATAATCTATGGTAATGTTTATCATAATAATAAAAGATATTTAATGTTTATCATAATAATAAAAGATAATGTAAAAGCGATTCTCTAGTAGAATAATAGAAAATTAATACGAGGGATGAATTTTTATAATACATATTATACTGTTAATAAATATCTAAATTCATTAATGTAAATTAACCCAAGACTACGTTTTAAAGACCGTTAATAACAGTGCGTAACTAGTTAAGCTAAAAAAAACCTTAAATTTTATGCAAATATATTATTTGGAATCTGCTATTGAATTCACCAATTTTTATTTTTTTAGACCGTTTGCAGTTTTACTTTTCTCATTTAAATAATTCAAGATATGGTCAACAATTCATAATTATTATAAACTTATAAAAATTATTATAAATTTGTATTATTAAAAAAAAATGACAAAATAAGTAATAATAAAAGTTTTATAAATAAAATATATAACGTTAAATAATTATTACATAACAATGAAAATTTTAATCAAAAATTGTATACAATTAAAATACATAGGCAGTATAAAAGACATTCTTTACAAACATTATTTTATAAATTTATGTAAATGCAACTTTTAAAAAATATAACTTTACTACTTTTGCAACTTTTACATACAGAAAATGTTACCATATTAACAATAAATTACCACAAATAAATGATATAAAAAATTTATTTGTGGTAATTTATACATTCTTATTCTCCCTATCTTGATCTTAAAAAACCTAAACAATTATAAAATTATTATAAAATTATTTATTAATCTATTCTCTTTAAAGTTTAAAGTTTCCCACAAATAAATGATATTAAAAAATATAGCTATGAAATTGGATATTTATACAAATCAAAAAGTTTTTTACTTTACTAATCTTTGCAATATTATCATTTGACGATTAACTTATTATAGTTTAACAGAAGGTAAAGAAATGTAATAAAAATAAATGTTTAAATATATAATATATACACAATATTACAAGCAATAATATGAATATTATTTAATTTATTATAAAATATAAAAATATTGTATATTGAGTGTTTTTATATTAAATTTTATATTACAATAAATTAATGTGCTTTATTTATATTGTTATTTAATGTTATATTTTAAAAATATTTTCTAAAAAATTATTTATTTTTATCTTTTACAAATTAATTATAGATAAACATTATGTGATTTACTTTGTAATATTACATTAAATTTTTTAACAATAAATATTCATACGGTTTTAATGTACTGTAATGTACATAAAGGAAAGAGATTCTTTCTTACTTTTGACTCTTCTGTAATTCTTCTCTATTAGAGGCTCCTCCCTCGCTTTATTTTTTTTCTCAAGTGAAAGATTTCTTTCTTATTTGCTTCTTTTTTTTTTAATGAAATTTTTCTTTATAGTATCCTTTGTTTTCTCTATAAAAGAAGTTGATATTATATTTTATAGTATTAAGTTTTATCAGATATTTTAAATATGTAAATAATTTACTTTATTTTACTCACACACACACACACACACACACACACACACACACACACACATGCATAATATAAAAAAATAGTAATTGAAATTAATTTATTTAACACACGCACGCACACACACACACACACGCGCATAATATAAAAAAATAGTAATTAAAATTAATTAATTTATACACACGCATGCACGCGCAGCACACAAATTAAAATTAATTACCTTTTTTACAAACTGCTATTATGCAAAATGTTTACTTCACTCACAAACAGTTATCGTCACGTTAGCACAACTTTTCAAGTAATACTGCTAATTCCGTTTTATTTACATCACGTTACTATGTTACATTGCTATGTTACCCATAAGTTTGTTTATATTTTATAATAAAAATTGAATTACTGTATTATTATACAAGGTGTCAAATAGCGCGTCTGTGGTCTAATAATATATATAAAATAATAAATATAAAATACAATTGAATCATGCACATGCACAGGCACAGCCACGCGTGCACAAACACACCCACGCACGAACTCACGCACGCACGTACGCACAAATAATTTTTTTCACAGACATACTTTGTCACGCAACACATAAACAAAATTATAATTAATTACTTTTCAATAAAAAAATAAAATTAAAATTAATTTATTTACACACGCATGCACGCGCTTGCACGCGCTTAGACACACACGCACGCGCAGACACACGCATACACACGCATACACACATAATAAAAAAATAATAATTAAAATTTCATTATGTATACACACGCATGCACGCGACGCACACCTATGAATACACACACACACACACACACACACACACAGGCGCGCATAACTTTTTTCACTCATCACGCACGCACGCTCGACGAACGCACACGCACACGCACACGCATAACGCTCGACGAACGCACACGCACACGCATAACGAACTATTAGTTACGAATTGTTAGCTGTCAAAATCAATCGCGCTGTCAGCTTCTCTCTCGCAACACGAAGCGAGACGACCAATCGGCGTCGCGGAAAAGCGGCAACAATACCGCTCGACCACGAGCGAACTTCTCGCGTCTTCACGGCCTTTTTTATTATAGATTATGGAATGGATATGGATTAATACTTTTAAACTTTATTTATATATATATATATATATATATATATATATAACATTTAAAACTTTTAAACTTTAATTAAAAAATCACAACTTTTATTTTTATTTACAGTTGGCATGAAATCATTACAATCAAGAATGTCAGCAAGTAAAACTGTAGTTGGATCAACTGTATCCAGAAAAGGCAATCATATAGAAAATCATGAATTACTCAGTACATTTACTTGCAATAAATCACAAACTTTAAAACCATCTGATCTATCTGGTAATATGTATTTATGTTACATTCTATTTTTATTTCTGCTAAAAAGTTTGTTACATACATTTTCGTTCTTTAATGTATATAATGATTTATTATTTATAATTATGTTTACAATATATAAATACGTATATTAATTAATATATTAAAATATTTTACGTTTCAGATGACAATTTTAAAAGACAGGTTTTACGACAATTGCAAATAATTAATATAAGACAACAACAAATTTCTGAAGGTCTCAACATTTTATTAATAAAAGCCAATTCAGAGAAAAACGAACCGATTGAAGAATTAAATGAAAATTCTATATTAAAAAATTTTAATTTTCCATTAAAGGAATTACAAGAATTAGAGGCGCTGGAAGAATTTTTAATCCAGGAAAATAATTTTAAAAATTTTGTACGTAAAAATTTATTAGCAATATACTTTTTATTGCATTGTTAGTTTTTATTTTTGAGCTTTGTTCAGAAAATTAAAGGACGCATATGCATGAGAAGGTTTCTATGTAGTTGTGTACATTCGTACATGATTGATACCGAGGACGTTGACCGACTCCTCGACGCGACTCACGTCTGATCTTGCTTTGTTTGACCCAATTTCTCTTGACGACGCTACAAACAGACAGTCAGATTTTCATTTATTCTTTCTGAGACGAGCGTCGGAGTAAGACGTTCATTGAGATTACAATACACACGTATTGTAAAGGTTTTCGTTACGTGCCACGTATCTCGTGCAAATTGGTTGCACATTCAAAGTAGAGACTTACCACGGCCAAGTACACTGCATAATCAGTTCCTGCAGACCCTACGGGTTGCTGGAAGATAGAGTTCGAGTTCAATTCCTGCAGTCACCACGGCGAGCAGAAAGAGTGAGAGAGAGGGACATTCGACCCTAAATTCTACGGCCTACCGAGAGAGTGAGAGAGAGGGACATTCGACCCCAAATTCTACGGCCTGCTGAGAGAGAGAGACCAGGAGATCGAGCTCCAGGTACACGGAACCTCTGTAGAGAGTTTTCAGTTGAGTTCTTGAGAGAGATTTCATCCTGTTTCGGATTAGCACGACGGCTAACCGACAGGACAGAACTCAACTCAGAGGTTCCCATTCAGCTGTACTATTCAGCAATTATTCAGAGACATTCTCATACCGTCGTAACTTTCGAACGTAATCTATTCAGATGCGTTCACATGTTGGCGTCACTATCAGACGCATTCAATCAACTGTTTAGAGACATTTTTTGATAAATGTTAAACATGTATGAATCAAAAGTTTCAGTGTGACCTTCTTCTGCATATGCGTTAATTACTTGAAACATTGTCAATTCATTTGAAATACTATTGATGTAAAAATCTAGAATTATTGTAATGTTCCATAATTCTCATTACGCTTATCATTCTCAAATAATTTGATGATTCATTTGTAAATATTACGATTATAATATAATTGCATAAAGCTCATGGTATGGAATGCATGATTATTAATTTGACTAACCGTTTAACGTTATTGTATGAATAATTTTATAATTTATTAAGCCTAATAATTTCTGATTGTTGTGTATTCTTATATGTATTCTATTCTATATGTGTGTAATTCCATATGTGTTATTTATTATATTTGTTATGAACGTCCGTCACTAACCGAATTGTCATAGACTAATCAGAATTTTCATAGATTATTCAGACTTGTCATAGATTAATTTTTATATTCTGCCAAAATTATTTTAAAGTTATTAAATTTTTCTGCCACCTTTAATTGACTCTGTAATCATTTTCAACCGGCGTGCTTGTTTATTAAACATTTTTTGGTCCTTCGAGCCGGATATACAAAAAAAAAAAGAGAGAAGAGAACGGAGAATTATTGAAGATGAGGCTCAGCCACGTGCAAGCTCACATCGAGCAACAGTTTATTTTATCTAAATTCATAACGAAGGCATATGATAGTTTTGTTGGTGACGGATTGTCAGATGTTACTACGAATAGAGTAAAGTCTTGCTTGTCGACCTTGAAAGATGACTGGGAGCGTTTCTGCTTGGAACACAAAGCAATATTAGTAGCAATGCACGAATTAAATGACGATGATCGTCTTGTTATTCAAAGTCACGTATATTTTACTACAAATCTTTATTCTCAAACTCATGAATATTACGTTAATGTAGTTGACAAAATAAATTCTTTACTCGAGTCTGAGCAGAAAGGCGTTCCTAGTACACCATCTACTCAGGTCGCATCATTCTCCTCTCCTGAAATTCCGGCATTCTTTCATCATGCGCGTCTCCCACGACTTGATCTCCCAAAATTTAACGGAACTCCGTCGGATTGGCTTTCATTTAAAGATTTATTTCAATCGCTTGTTATTTCAAATCCGACATTGTCATCCGTAGAAAAGCTTCAGTATTTGATAATCAGTCTCACTGGCTCCGCCGCCTCAATATTAAAAAATACAACGTTATCAGCTGAAAATTTTTAGAGATCATGGGATGCACTAAATTCATTTTATGAAAATAAACGTCTTCTCGTTCACGCAGCAATGAATTCATTGTTTTCAATCAAGCGCATGACGAAGGAATCTGCCGTGGAACTAAAGAAATTATATACACAAGTTATGCAAATTTACCAAAATTTCGAAAGTTTAGAACGCCCTGTCTCGACATGGGATAATTTTCTTATTTTTGTCGTGGTGCAATGTCTCGATTCCGAATCTGTTAAGGCTTTGGAGAAACAATTAGGATCATCCAAGGAGCCGCCTACTTGGCAACAATTTAGTGAATTTCTCATTTCTCAATTGTTAACTTTTCAAGCATTTGAAAATTCTCGATCTGGTTTACTCCCACTACAGCCAAATTCAAAAGCAGTCAAATCTCATTATCAAGGAAAGTCAACCGAAAATAAAGTAAATAGTTCATTCACCTGCCCTATCTGCTCATCAAATCATTATGTATCTAAATGTTCACAGTACACTTCGAAATCTGTTCCACAAAAAGTCGCGCTTATCAACAAGCACAAATTATGCTTCAATTGCTTAGGAACGCATCGAGTCTCGGCCTGTCAAATAACAAAGCGCTGTCAGAAATGCGGACGGCGTCATCATACATCAATTCATAAAGAATATAATAAGTTTAATTCATCTAAACACGACACTACTAAAAAATCCGTCGAATCATCGGATAGTTTGACACCTTCAATTTCCTCTGAAGCTCAGACTCTTCATTCCAGTTGACTAAATAATAACATTCCGTGTGTTCTTCTTGCTACGGCGAGGGTGCTGGTTATATCACCTACCAAAGAAACCTTCGAAATCCGAGCCTTACTTGATCAAGGATCGGAAATCTCTTTGATTTCAGAACGTATCGTTCAGCAACTTCGACTTCCTCGAAGTCACTCATCAATTTCTTTGGTAGGAATCGGTGCACAACATTCCAATAAAACTAAGGGTGTCACAACTATTAAATTAAGAGATCGTTTTAATAAGTTTGATTTTTCAATTCAAGCACACATTTTACGTAAACTTACTACATCAATTCCTTCTACTCAAATTAACAAACCATTATGGCCGCACCTGAAAGGACTGCAATTGGCAGATCCGAATTTTCTTTCCTCTCAGTCCATCGATTTAATTTTAGGCGCCGATATATATGGACATATTATTGAAAATAAAGTTATCAAGGGACCCCCACATTCACCCACTGCTCAATTCACAAAACTTGGATGGATTGTGTCCGGTCCAACAGACACTAACGTTTCTAGTAATACCTCGCACAGCTACCATGTATCTGTCGATGATGAACTTTACAGATTATTACATCGTTTTTGGGAAATAGATGAGATTCCTTCCGTAAACACTTCATCTTTATCTTCCGCTGATCAAGAGTGCGAAAATCATTTCGTATCTACACACAGTCGAGACGCTCATGGTCGATACATCGTTAAACTACCGTTCAAACGGTCTCCTGATCAGTTAGGCAACTCACGAAATAAGGCCGTTCGATTAAGTACAAACTTATCCAACAAGTTTTCAACTAATTCTGTTTACGCCCAGTTATATTCAAAATTCATGTCCGAATATGAAAGCTTAGAACACATGCAAATAGTCCCTGAATCTCAACCTGAACCTCAACCTGTGTATTACCTTCCCCATCATGGAGTTATGAGAGAGCACAGTCTCACCACCAAACTCCGGGTTGTTTTCAATGGTTCCAGTCGAACTACCTCCGGCGTATCGTTAAATGATCTTCTTCACACAGGAGCAAAACTCCAAACAAATCTATTTGATGTTCTCGTGTGGTTCAGGAAATTTCATTGTGTCTTTGTCTCTGATATGGAGAAGATGTACAGGCAAATCAAGGTTCATCCAGAAGATTGGAAATTCCAACGTATTCTGTGGTTCAATTAGAGCAACTGTCTTCGTACATATGAACTAACTACCGTCACATATGGACTAGCTTGTGCTCCTTTTTTGGCACTTCGTACTTTACTTCAACTTATTGAAGACGAAGGTCAAAACTTTCCTCGTGCCATTCCATCGTTGACAAAAGGGCGATATGTCGATGATGTATTTGGAGGCGCAGATTCCATCGACGAAGTTCAACCGATCATTACTCAATTAAATCAACTCTGC
The DNA here is from genome assembly GCF_013373865.1 of Monomorium pharaonis. Taxonomy (NCBI): domain Eukaryota; kingdom Metazoa; phylum Arthropoda; class Insecta; order Hymenoptera; family Formicidae; genus Monomorium; species Monomorium pharaonis. The sequence continues at coordinate 12,969,385 of NC_050474.1, forward strand.
ATGGCGGGCGGTTTCACTCTCCGAAAGTGGATAAGTAATTATCCTTCCATTCTTAAAGACATTCCAACTGAACATCAAACGAACCTCACATCGCTAGAATTCAAAGATAGTACAGTTTTTAACGCATTAGGATTATGCTGGCAACCAGCAATTGATGCCTTTCAATTTACCTTAAAACTTCCTTCTACAAAACACATTACGAAACGATGTATCTTATCCACCATTTCAACATTGTTCGATCCCCTAGGTTTGCTATCTCCAATCACTATCAAAGCAAAAATACTCATTCAAGAATTGTGGGCCATTAAACTCGATTGGGATGACCATCTTTCTATGATGGTAACCAACAAGTGGACCACGTTTCTCAATACTCTTCAAGAAATGACTCACCTCACGTTTCCTCGTTGGCTTGGATGCAAGTCAACGGATAAAATCGAAATTCATGGTTTCTGTGATGCTTCCCAACAAGCAGCTGCTGCCGCTGTATATCTTAGATCTACAGATTCAAATGGCATCATTTCAATAAATCTTGTGGCTTCAAAGACAAAAGTCGCTCCATTAAAGAAACTTACGATACCCAGACTCGAACTTTCCGGAGCTGTTCTGTTAGCAAAGTTAAGTTCACACATATTGAAGGTACTGGAAATTGGAAATATTCCTATTTATCTGTGGACGGATTCTGCCATTACATACACGTGGATTAATAATCATCCATCTCGATGGAAAGAATTCGTTCACAACCAAGTGTGTTACATTCAGGAAACCTTACCTTCCGCACGTTGGAAATTTGTTCCGGGTAATGAGAATCCGGCTGATCTTGCTACCCGAGGATTGACTCCCATTCAATTACGGATGTAATATATAAAATTATGTAAAATTATATAAAATTATATAGAAATATACAATGTAAAACCATGTATGGATATTTTTGATACATATATACTAAGTAAAGTAATATAAATAGACTAATTTTTTGTGTAAAAGTTCCAAAGTCTAACATTTTTTTTACTGCAAATGTTATTTCGTTTCAGAATATATCATTTACAACAGTTTCATCTTCACAGAATGACATAAAAGGGATAGGTGAATCTGTAAATAGAGTTGCAGATGCAGACTCACGTGCATCATATTTATTGCAGGTATGCAATAATTTTTGGCAATTATTCTGAATTTTACATTGTAGTAGAATAAGAATCCCCGTTTTTTAAATTACTGTTTTCATTTTGCATTTTATTACTTTTTTTAGAGCTACTCTAATGGAATAAACAAAGTAATCTCTAATGTGATAGAAACAACTACAATTGATATTCCATCTGACAGTAATAAAGAAATTAGAGAGATTAACTGTAATTCATCAACGACAGATGTAGAGTATGCTTCATCATCAGAGAGGGACTCAAAGTCTACGTCATCATTAGAAGAAAATTCTTTGGCCAATGATACCTCAACAGATCCTATTGATCACATCAGTGTGGAGACAGAAAAGAAGAAACTGTCAGAGAAATTGTGCGACTGCACAAACACCACAGTTGGTGATGTTATTTTCATGTGCCTTGTGTTAGGAGTGAGGCATAATTTGTCATGGGAGGCACAACTTGATATTCTGCGAATGGTCAACTCAATTTACGGCAAGAAGGATCTTCCAGAAACAAAATACAAGTACTTTCAGCACATAGAAAAAGAAAAGAAGAGCATATCTTATCACATCTATTGCCCAACATGTGAGGTGTACTTAGGGGAAAAAAGTTATTTGCCAGAATGTGTGCAATGTTCTTATTGTGCTAGTAATGTAGATGAATCTAAGCCGTTAAACTTTTTCTTGTCCATATCATTAGAATCGCAATTAAAAAAATTAGTAAGTGATTCACGTATAGCATCTTTATTGCTAAATTACAGATTTAATCGCAAGAAAGAGCATTCTGATGCTTTTGAGGAGCAGTACAAAAAGCATTGTATTCCTGGAGGAATACTCTCTTCTCCTCTCAATTTTTCATTTTCATTTTTTACGGACGGTGTACAAACTGGGAAGTCGACCGGTAAATCATTGTGGCCTATTTATGTAACGATCAATGAATTCCCATTTAAAGACCATAGCAGATATATGCTTCTTGCTGGGCTGTATGTTGGATCTAAAGATCCTAATCAAATGGTTTTTTTACAACCTTTTGTTAAAGAAGCAAACAAACTCTCCTCCGAGAGTTTCTTTTGGAATCACGAGAGAAAATAGGTAATCAGTAAGGTCATCCCTTTATGTGCGGTAACTGATTCTGTTGCACGGTGGCAGCTTCTCAACATGCAGTCTTTCCATGCATTTTATGGTTGCACATTCTGTTATGAGAAGCAGGAGAAAACAGGCCCAAGATCGAGGTGTTTTAATGTCCTCTCTGAAAGGGCAGATGACAGAACGGCAGAATCCACTTATCAGGATGCAAGTAGAGCTCATGAAAGGAGAAATGAAACACGTATAGACAAGCGGCATTACAAAGGTGTCAAGGGCCCATCTATTTTGATGAATCTTCTCTATTTTGATTTGATTTGCGGTTTTGTCGTAGATTACATGTATGCCATCCTGTTAGGTGTAATAAAATCTCATATAGAATATTTGTTTGATTCTACTAAAAAGAAATGTTGGATAGGTATGACAGACGGTACAGCTTTAAAGAATTTGACAGACACAATAGATGGCCGTCTTCTCAGCATACAACCTCCAACAGGAATAACTAGAAGTCCTCGTTCAATCGAACATTGTGGTAAGTGGAAAGCGTCAGAATGGAGGTCGTGGCTTTTGTTTTATTGCATACCATGTTTGCAAGGTCTTCTTAAAGACAAATACTTGGCCCATTTCGCTATGCTCTCCCAAGCAACTAATACTCTCCTTCAACATTCTGTATCTCGCACTGAAATTGAGGAAGCGCACAACCTGTTCCTTCGGTATTGCTATTACTTTCAAAAATATTTTAAACCTAAACACACAATCTACAACCTTCATCTTCTTACTCACGTGTGCAAATGTGTTATTAACTGGGGTCCCTTGTGGATACACAATGCATTTTGCTATGAAGGACAAAATAGACATTTATTACAATTATATCAGAGTCCGTTTCAAGTTACTTCACAGATAGCTCGTAAGTTTCTTATGTTCAATTCACTATATACTCTATGTGAGGATATTGTGTCATCTAAAAGTACTATTGATTTCTCAGAAAGAATTTTGAATAAGAAGCTTAGATATTTTGTGCGTTCTGATGGAGCACTTCTCCTAGGAAAGGGACAGCATGTTTCGATTTTGTGTGAAGAAGAGCAACAGTGCTTTCTTTGTTTTGATGCTAATTTTGATGCTAAGAATTTAATTTTTTTAAATAGATTATTATATAATGGAATTAGGTACACCTCCTCTCAATATGTTGATAAGAAGAAGAACAACGATTCTTATGCTATCCTAAGAGATGGGAAAATTGTACAAATAAAATACATTGCCATGTCGCCGTTGGGTGAAATTTTACTTCTTGTGCAAACAATTAAATGCTTTAAGCGTTTATTGGTTTAAAACGATTACGTGGCTCTAAAACATATCCTCAAAATGAAAAGAATTGGGAAAATGTTATGCATCAAACTGTCACTCATCAAACAACCCTGTATTGTGATGAATTTACCCACTAATACCTATCTGTGTGGTCTGCCTTTTGGCTGTCATGGAGATTGAAAATAAAACTTTAATTGATGCGTATTTTGCAATATATAAGTTTTACACTTTATTTGGCAAATAAAGTATTGTATTTAATTTTAGAATAAATAATCTCTTTCTTTTACCTTGACTTTGTCTCCTCCCCTCTCTATATGAGTAAAAATTAGAAAGAGGTTTACTACATAAAAAACGAAAAGAGAATGTTATTATAATTTAAATATGTATATAGTATATGTTTAAGCTGTACTGGCAGAAAAGCGTTTTTTAAGCAATCTCAAACCGTTTGCACAAACGCCCTATACTACAATTCGCCGCAAATTAGAAGAGCGTTTGTTGAGCAAAGGGAAAACGTTTGTCTTACAGCGTTGAGAAAAACGTTTGATAAACGTTTTTAACGTCTGACAGCAAACTCTCTATACAACGTTGTATCAGCGTTCACTAAGCATTCTCTGAAAAGCGTTGACTTAGCATTACAGAACTTTCACGAAACGTTTTATATAGCGTTTGATACAGCAGGAAAAACGCTCGTGTTCAGCGCTGGATAAAGCGTTTCTTAAGCGTTCTCAAACCGTTTGCACAAACGCCCTACGATTCGTCACGAATTAGAAAAGCGTTTGCTGAGGAAAGGGAAAACGTTTGTCTTACGGTGTTGGGAAAAGCGTTTGATAAACGTTTTAAAGTCTGACAACAAACTCTCTATACAACGTTGTATCAGCGTTCACTAAGCAATCTCTGAAAAGCATTAACTTAGCATTACAGAACTTTATCGAAACGTTTTATACAGCGTTTGATAAGCGTTCCAAAAACGTTTACAACCCAAGAGCGTTGTATAAGCGTTCTTACAACGTTTGAAAATATATAAACGCTCAGAAAACCCTTACCAAACGTTTGTCAACGCTCTATAAAGCGTCTTATTTTCGTCAGGGATGGTGAAACGCGTATTGGCAAGAATAATGTTGAATGATTTATCTAAGACCTATAGTTGGATTGGATTTAAAGAAAAACATAATTTTTCAAGTCTTCGAATTTGCTCAGCAATATTAATTGCTACACAGAAAACACATAATTGTTCAGAAGCAATGATAAAAAATGCAATAAAATATTGGTTGGTAAAATCCACTGAACGACAGAAGCAATCAGTAAAAGAAAAATTGTAAGACGTCTTACTCCAAGTAAAAAAAATTATTTTGCTTAACGATTATCAAGTATATTAGATTAATAACAACTTTCCTTTGTTTTGTTTAAAAAATACATTTAAAGTTTGTGCAATGTTCTTAGTTGTTAGTTATGTATTTTAATTACATTAAGATTATATCTAGAAAATCATATTTCTCTATTTTATAGAATGTTAATTGACGAGCTTTATAAAAAAATGTATTTAAAATACGTAAAGATATATAAAAAATACATAAAGCATTCCTTTAAATAATTTTGTGATATTCACCAAATACTAACAAGGGAACCTCGCGAACCCGAAAATTCTGATTTTAATGAAACTTGGCATAAATGTAGAAGGGGTAAATACATGAATTTAGAAATTAAAAGTTGGTGCTTATAAACGGTTTAAAGAGTTGAAACCACCCTTTAAAAACATTGAGTTTTTGTCTTTTCTCGATATATCTCGTAAACTAAACAAAGTATTAAAAAATGTTTTATACAAAAGTTTTACAGTATAAATACCTCTATTTAACTATGCTATTTATTTTTAAAAAAAATTTTTTTTTCAAAAACAAATTTTTTTTTTAAATTTTTTTTGAAAAAAATAAATAACACAGTTAAATAGAGGTATTTATGCCGTAAAACTTTTGTATGAAACATTTTTTTATATTTTGTTTAGTTTACGAGATATATCAAGAAAATGCAAAAATGTCTCAACTTTGAAGTGTGGTTTCACCCCTTCAAACCGTTTTTGAACCAAAATAAAACATTTCTAAATTAATATATTTATTTCCTCCACATTTATGCCAAGTTTCATTAAAATTGGAAAATTTTTCGTTTGGGCTTATAAACGGTTTGAAGGAGTGAAATTACCCTTTAAAGGTTGAGATATTTTTACTTTTTCTCGCTATATCTCGTAAACTAAACAAAATATAAAAAAATGTTTTATACAAAAGTTTTATAGCCTAAATACCTTCATTTAACTACGCTGTTCATTTAAAAAAAAAAAAAAATTTTTTTTTTTAATTAAAATAAATTTTTAATAAAATTGACTTTTATGTATATAGCATTTATAAAATAATTATACACTGGAACCCCTCGTTAGCGTACTCCGCGTTAGCGGAAACTATCCCCTCCATATGCACTCGGCCCACATGAGTAGCGTGTGTGGGGGATAGCAATGAGCAATGCAGTCGCGTATTTCACGGAGTGGGAGTGAAATCAAGCAATAGGAGATAACCCCGCGTTAGCGGACGAAAGCCCCGAACAGTCCGCTAACGCGGGGTTCCAGTGTACTATCTTATACTACGTTCTATTTATATCATCTATGTGTATATTATGTATGTTATATATTATCTATGTTATAATACTATACATTTATATTATCTGCATCCCTATATGTATTAGTTTTCATCTAACAGTTGTGCAATATTACAGTAGTCACGTTGCTTTCACACAGTTCATTCTGTCTACGTCACATATTTCACATTCAAGTTTTATATTCGTCATATCACGGTATATATCATATATGAAATGGAAATCACGTATTAAAGTTTGATATCTTTATTAATGATGTTACGCGTCATTTTCACATCTGTATCAAGTCTAACGTGTGCTCGATCAGTACATCAGTATCACATCTGACGTGTGCTTGATTTTTCTGTTAGATTATTTAATTAAGCGAAGCATAATGTTACACGTAAATGTTGCGAATGTTCCTAATATGTTAATTATTTTATTTCAAATTATACATATTCCACTTATAAATGAAAGAGAAATACAATTACGTGATGTGATAGAGAATATTATAACAAATGATATTATAACAGTGAATGTGATGTATTATTTGATGTACACACTGATACTCTTTAGAATTTTAAAATTATTGGGAAGTGGATTTACTTGACATAGAATATGTAACAAATGATGAAGAAGAATTTTTTTTTAATGATAATTGTGGTAGGGACTTCACCTTTCTGTAGCGACTTTGCACTCCTGAAAGAGAGTATGGGCCTTTTTTTCCACTTTTCCAATATTCGACGGCTTTTCTTTTACAGCTACTATTTAAAATTTCGTCTTCTGGTTTACAATTATTTTCATTATCAGGTTCAAAATCGTCATTATCATTTTCTAAAAATTCTTCCTTTTCATCTGATACATATTCTATGTCAGGTAAATCCACTTCCCAATAATTTTGAAATTTCAAAGCAAAATGAGTGTGTACATCAAATGATAAGACATTCACTGCATTTGTATTAATATCCTTTATCACATCACGTAATTGTATTTCTCTTTCATTTATAGGCGTTGGTAGAATATGTGTAATTTGAAATAAAATAATTAACATATTAAGAACATTCGCAACATTTATGTGTAACATTATGCTTCGCTTATTTAAAAACAATCTAACAAGAAAAATCAAGCACATGTTAGATGTGATACTGATGTACTGATCAAACACACGTTAGACTTGACACTGATGTGAAAATGACGCGTAACACCATTAATAAAGATACCAAACTTTTATTAATACGTGATTTCATACATGATACATACCGTGACATGACAAATATAAAACTTGAATGTGAAATATGTGACGTAGAGAGAATGAACACTGTGTGAAAGCAACGTGACTACTAATATTGCGCAACTGTTAGATAAAAACTAATACATACAAGGATGCAGATAATATAAATGTATAGTATTATAACGTAGATAATATATAACTGTGACGTGACGCGTCCGGTCGCGCTCGTCACAAGGGCGTAAGCTCGACCGAGGGGGTCGATTTGGGGCTCCTCCTCGCCGAGCCGAGGGGGATGCGACTTCGTTTTACGTTTGTTTCTTTCTTTTTTAGTTTCCGCGTTACCGTGTCAGATTAATTAGGGTATTTAGGACTAAGGCGCCAAGTGAGGGCTTGATTTTATTGTACCACGAACGGAGAAGGAGCAGCCATCGGGGGAAAAGTATCGCGAGCAGTCGACAGTAGGCGAGGTGTCCCGCAAAGAGTTTCCCCGCCGAGCCGTGCGGCGAGCCCGGCTGATTGTTACCGCCCTGAGCCGCAAGGATACCGTCGCCGTAAGGATACCGTGGCAGAAATATACCGCATGGCAACATGAGAGATTCCTGAGAGGAATCACGCCGAGGGCATGCCACCGGGCTGCAGACCGGGGGAGCGACCGTCAAACTGTCAACCGCCCGCCACGCAGATCGGTTCGGCCACGGCATGGCCAGCCGGGCCAATCGAAAATGGCAGAGCAATAGCACTCGCATCGGCGGAAGTCGTCACGCGCGGACCACGAGGCAATTGGAGAGGCGATGCGGCGCAGCATGGGATCGAGGCGTGCGGATCGACCGAAAATTGAAGCACGCGCATGCGCGGCGGCTCGAGCCGGCCGGCGCGGGGCCGGGGCTCCTCACTGTTCGGCACGCCGTGACTGTGTACACTTGCAGAGGACGAGCCCCAGATACCGAGATCGTTACCGAAGACTTCAAGGACCAGGACTCCGTTCCTTATTGTAAGGCCAGCACTCGGCAGCCATCGATTAAGTAAGGTTCGGAAAAAGCGGTCAACCCTCGTGCGGGACCGGATACCGGATACCGTTTCCACTGAGGACATCGGTCATCCGAATCCGATATTATTAGTGATATTAGTGTGTAAAGTAACTCGAAGAAAGAGTAGAGTTGTGTGGCCGCACGAGGGCTCGGACCGACCGGCCCCGAATAATTGATACCGCGAGTACGTCCCTCTCGGACTACGCTGGAGCCGACAGTCATAGGATTAGAATCATTGTTACCGCGACTTGTTTCAGCCATTCGTGCTTTTGTCTTTGTTCGAGCGGAGAGCCTCGTCGACCTCCCGCCGCGTATTATCAATTCTATAGTTTCCGCATTTCTTGTATCTATAATTCGTTTCCGTCTTTAGTAAAGTTATAGTCGTGAATTAATCGTGAAAATTCCTTGAGTAAAGCTCATTGTCGCCTTGTTACCGTTCTCACACTGTGACTACAGAAATACAATATAACTCGTTAATTGTCTACCAAATTGAGTATCGAATCTTTATACGACCTGCCTCGATCCGACATCTCCACACCGTCCGTCTCAATAAGAACCACGCCACTCTACCGTCTCGAGAGTAAACGAGCTACCGACACTTGTAGCGCTTTCTAGTTAGTTACCGTATTATCGTTGCTTATTGTGTGGCGCGAAAAGTCTGGCGCCCAACAATTTAGAGTATTGGGAAGTTACCGTTCTTGCACGTTACCGCTATCGTATCGAGAGCAATCTCGATCGATATTTGGGGGATACCGTATACCAGATACCGCTATCGTGTCGAGAGCAATCTCTTCCGATATTTGGGGATACCATCTGCAAGTTACCGTTCTCGCTTCGAGAGAAATCTCAAGCGAGTGGGGGATACCGTATGCAAGCTACTGATACCGTATCGAGAGCATTCTCGAGAAATACTGCAGCTATCGTCTCGCCAACTATCGAATCTAACTAGAAAAGCGTTACTCGTTACCACATATACAAAGATTTCCGTTTAATTGGGCGTAGCCCCCTCGGATCTGGCGTTCCCGAGGGAAAGCAACGTTGCATAACATATAAAATATACACATAGATGATATAAATAAAACGTAGTATAAGATAGTATAATTACTTTATAAATGCTATATACATAAAAGTCAATTTGAAAATTTATCTTAATTTAAAAAAAAATTTTTTTCGAAAAATAAACAGCGTAGTTAAATGGAAGTATTTATGCTACAAAATTTTTGTATAAAACATTTTTTTATATTTTGTTTAGTTTACGAGATATATCGAGAAAGGGTAAAAATATCTCAACCTTTGAAGGGTAGTTTCACTCCTTCAAATCGTTTATAAGACCAAACAGAAAATTTTCTGATTTTAATGAAACTTGGCATAAATGTAGAAGGGGTAAATACATTAATTTAAAAATGTTTTATTTTGGTTCAAAAACGGCTTGAAAGGGTGAAAGCACGCTTCAAAGTTGAGACATTTTTGCATTTTCTCGATATATCTCGTAAACTAAACAAAATATTAAAAAATGTTTCATACAAAAGTTTTACGACATGAATACCTTTATTCAACTATCATATTTATTTTTTCCAAAAAAATTTTTTTTAAAGAAAAAATTGTTTAAAAAAAAAATTTTTTTTTTAATAAATAACATAATTAAATAGAGGTATTTATACTGTAAAACTTTTGTATGAAACATTTTTTAATATTTTGTTTAGTTTACGAGATATATCGAGAAAAAGCAAAAACCCAAAATTTTTGTAGGGTGGTTTCAACCCTTTAAACCGTTTATAAGCACCAACTATTAATTTCTAAATTCATTTTAACCCCCTCTACATTTATGTCAAGTTTCATTAAAATCAAAATTTTCGGGTTCGCGAGGTTCCCTTGTAAGTTTATTTTTAGTTATTTTGTATGTTAAGGTGATTGGATTTTGTTTATTTTATACTGTATGCTTATTTTATACTTTCCTAATTATATGTATAAGTTTATAAGATATAAGCAAAACTAATGATAATGTTCAATTATTAAAAAATTTTATACTTTTTGTATCCCATATTGCCGAATTAATAAATATATTAATACTAGTATTCAATTCATGTATTATTTACTTTCTCTCTCTTTAATATGGATATTTATGTAATTACAATTGTAAATAACGTAATAGCATTTTCAAAAACAGTTAAATTTATTTTTTACAAATAGGACAAAATTAAAATAATAATACATATTAAAAATGTACGAATATATTAAATAGTTAAAAAATTGATAATTAAATTTTAGTTAACAGATATTTATAACAGTAATATTAATATTTTAATAATACCTCTATTTTTCTAAATTGTTTTAAATTTTACTTCTACAAAAAATAAATAATGGATTTAGCCGCTATTGAAAATAAATAGGCATTTTCCAGCAAGCAACATAGATGATACAGTGTAACCTTGTGTATTCATTAGGAATGGAACACTTTTTTTCTTACACTAATGAACACAGTGTTACATATGTGTCATCTGTGCCGCTTACTGAAAAATGTTTAATAACTTATATGTTCATAGAATATGGAATATCCTATAAATATGCATAGAATATTCTGCAGAATATACATAGAATATTTATCGAATATCCTATAAATATGCATAGAATATTTTCAGAATATACGATAGAATATTCTATTCACACTTAGAAAATATATATAGGAGTGCCATTCGAATATACTATGAACATACGATGAATATGTAAGAATGTAATTGTTACGTCCAGCCTTATGGGATTTTACTCTTTATTCGGTAGGAAGGATATTTCAGGGAGAACAGGTAAGGCAGGGAAGAACGTAACAAAACGTGTAGAATTCCCGTAGGCACACAGTTTAAGGAGGATATGTGCCTCGGGTCGAACGCACTTTTTATGACTCAAAAATATAGGTCAACGTGCCGATAGGCCCGCTATAACACGTTTCGAGTCGTACGTCCGTCGGTCCAAGTTTCGAGTCAACGAATTGAATCGCTTTAATTCGGGATCGGACCAGGTGCAGTCTTTGTTCGGGATAGACGAGGTCGTTGTTAATTAAAATAAATGATAAAGTTTCACATAAAATTAACAAAAGTATTTATTCTAATAACAAATAAAAATGAAAATAAAAAAAATACAAATAAGCGCTGAAGTCGTGATTTGACAATTTTTTAATAACGATATAATTAAATTTAAGACGCATAGTGAGTATGAATATAGTTGTACAAATATTAAATAAGTATAGTGGGGGGAGAAAGGGAAACAAGAGATTTTTGTTTTTTTAATTCTACAGTATTAACGGTAAACGCAGAGCAAAGAAATAGACAAAGGGTTTATTAAATGGTTAGATGGGGAAAACATAGATGCTTGGAGCCATAAGAGGATAAAGCATAGCGGGGAAGAGTGGGGGTGGAATGTCTTCGGATTCAGTGGAACTTATGGGAGAGTAACTTGAAGAAGGAGGAGGTGAACTAGAAAAAGAATATGTTGGGAATATCTGAGGAACGTGTTCATGTTCTTCAGTAATTGGAGGCAAAGAGAAAGGTCGAGGAACACTAAGTTCTTCGAAGGTGGTAGCTGGAGGGAAGAGTCGAGGAACACTAAGTTCTTCGAAGGTGGTAGCTGGAAAGGAGGGTCGAGGAACACTAAGTTCTTCGAAGGTGGTAGCTGGAGAGAAGAGTCGAGGAACACTAAGTTCTTCGAAGGTGGTAGCTGGAAAGGAGGGTCGAGGAACACTAAGTGGGAAATTATTTATAAAATAATAGGAACGTGTCTTAAAAAATTAAAACGGAAGGAAATAGATGAGTAACGTAAAAACAAAGAAAGAAATTGTGATTGTAGGACTTACTCATTACTGGTTCTCGAATAAATCCGTTGGAATCGAAGGGATTTCTTGACCGGATGGAACGGCACTAAAGTTTACTTGCGCACTGATTCTACATGATTACTAACTAACTCTCTTATTAACTGACTAAAAACATAACTGAACTCACAACTAACTACTCTCAACTAACTGATTATTACAAACTATTACTACTACTACTATTATTACTGACTATTACTGACATTATTACTGACTGCTACTAACTGACCGCTCAACTATTACTACTACTCTCATTACTCACGACATTATATATACTGAGTCTTACAAGGGGAGGATCCAGATGTAGGTGGTTCAAATATTCTAACTGGTAGGACTCTTTTTCAGGATTGTGTGGTGGGTGAATTCTAAGTTTTCTTATTGGAGAAATAGTTTTTCCTTTTTGACCAATCATATGTTGGGTACTTTGTCGTTTCTCTGTTTCCTCCCACATTCTTTTAATTTTATCGAAGGGATCCGACCTATCGCGTAGGTTATCTTCCCTTTGGGTTTAAGAGATAAATAATTTTTTTTCTATCGTGCTAGACGTGCTACGGTATGGGTTGCAGATGGAGGAAACGGTTATTTATTTTTTGCTTATGTTTAGATACTTTATTGCTCATTTTTTTGTGAGGAAACGTGAAACTTTGCTTAGATCCCATGTTTGTTTTTGAATTTCTATCTTCAGAATTTATGATTTGTTGACTCAATATTCAAAAGGAGTCGGAATTATCTACTTGGTCGTTTCGTCCATCTATGTTTGTCATTACGTTTCTAACAAACTAATCCTAGATGCAATAAAAATTATCGGAGACCGTTGAAACGGAATTTCTTTTGTAAATTATTAGTTTTTCTGGCGAAGGGAAATCGTGGAGTCTGCCGGACGTAACATAATATAGAATATTCGAAATATTCTTAAAGAATATTCATAAAACGTTTATAGAATATTTAAGTGTTATCTGGGTGTATTTACCATTGTTTATACGTACGTAGTACGAACGCCCGGTTGAGACAACACGCGCGGATGCGGAACGTTGATCGCGAGAATGTTTCAGAAAAAAATGGCGGATGATGTCGCACAACGAACTACTCGCCGTAGAGCCCGGACGCGAGATTATACACAAAATCGTAACGGCAAAATCGCGAACGTGACCGTGAGGATGCCCACGCGATTCACTATCCCACTTCTGAATATTTTAGCTGTAAGGACTGGAGACTAGATTTAAGTCTCTCGCCTACAGCTAGGTAATAAGAACTCGCAGAGGTTACTTCTTTTTAGATGGTTTATTCCCAAAACGAATTTTACAAGTCCAAAATGCCGACGACCCAAAACCGCCACTATTTATATCATTCCTTAAAACGAACGAACACACATATATATTACGATCGACAGTGCAACTAATCGAACTATCGACCGTAATTCACGGACCAATCGGAGGTCCTGTAGGCCCGAGGACCAATCACTATGCACGCCTACGGTGGCGCTTGTGGAGAACACTATCAAAGCGCCACCGCCAACAAGGCGCGAAAATCAAATCACAGTTACTTCCTTACAATTTAGAAAAAATATTTATAAAATGTTTATTTAACGTTTATTTAATATTTAAAAATAATTTTTTATTAAAAATAATAGTTTAAGAAAATTATTTACGCAAAATTTATTTAATGTTTATTTAATATTTATTTTATATTTAAAAAAATATTTAAAATGAAACTTAAAAAAATATTTATTTAATATTAATTTAATATTTATATTTCAATCATTAATTATTAAAATAATGATTTAGGACAAATATTTATATAATATTTAATTAATATTTATTTAATATATTGACTTTACATTTTAATAAATCGTTCAAAATAATATTTACGTAACAGGAGAGTGAACGGAGGAGAGGTCTTCTCGCGGAAGTGTGTGATAATAGCGGAGGGATAAGAGGCGGAGGAGTGAGAAGAGCGATATGAGAAGAAAGAAGAAGTGAAAAGGATGACCGGACATTGGAGGGAAGTGAGCGGAAGAGGTAGAAGAGGAGACAGTAAAGAAAATTTGGAGTAGGTATAAGACAGAAGAAGATGCGGAGAATAGAGAAGGAAGGCAGTGCGCAAGCGCGACTGGAGTGTAAGAAGAGACAGGAAAAAGGAATAAGAGCATGAAGGCGGGTGACAGCAAAGGTAGTGGAGAAAGACGTTGGACTTGATATCGGGTGCAGGGATTGGTGGATGTTGGTGATGCAGGAGAACGGCAGATGGCGTCAAATGATCGAAAGAGGAGAAGGATGCAGAGCGAAGAGAAGGATGGTGGTAACGGGTTTGGGAACGCAGGCGTTCACAAACACGTAGTCCGTCGGGAAAGAGCGAAAGGAAAGATAGTAAGAAGGAGGGTGTAATAGTGGAGCGAGATCTCGATAAATCGATAGGAAGAGGAAGAAGGAGATTGGTAGAGAGAACGAAAATAAAAGATGGAGAGGAATATTGAGCATCGAGACGGAGTAGGGTGAAGTGCCAGAGGTACCGAGAAAGAAGAATGGACAAAAGGAGACAGAAGAGGGGAGGAGAAGGACGGAGGGGAGAGGAGCCAGAGGAGTGCAGGAAGAAGGAAGAATGGAGGAAGAGGATAGACAGGAGGAAGAAGATAGAGGAGAGGATGAGGAGCAGATTAGATGAGAGAGAGAGACGGAGGACAGGAGGGAAAGAAGAGGACAGGAGAAGAAGAGAGAAAAATGTAGTGTGGAGAGGGGTGAAAGGGGAGGACGAAGAAGAGAGGAAGTTTTTTGTGGAGGGTATTATGGAGAGGGTGTTGGAAAGGAGGGTGGCTTTGGACACGGTGGAGGAAAGGAAGGGGGAGGGGGAAGATAGGTATTGATAGCGGAAATGGAAAGGGAGGTGAATAGAGAGGAGATACTGGCTAGGGGAGGGGAAGTGAAATGGGGGGATAGGAGTGGATGAAGATTTGACGATGGAGGAGAGAAGAATGAGATGGAGGATTTTAGAGGTGGCGAGAAGAGAAAGGGCGAAGGGCAAAAAGGTGGAAGTTACAAACAGAGGGTTGTGGGTGGAGGAAAGGAAATGGAGTTGGGACGGAGAGGGGGATAGATGGAGAGAGGAGGAAAGGGACTAAGAAAGAAGAAGGGGGAAAGGTGGAGATAGGGGTGTAGGCGTGGGGAAGGGAGGGAAGAAGAAGTAAGATGGGCAAGTAGCAGGTCGTGGTACAGGATAGAGAGAATAGGGGGGAAGAATAATCGGTCAAATAAGAATTAAAGTTGATTAAGAAGGTTTATAGATAAGCAGGTGGCGGAGAGACGGAGGCCGGAAGAAATTTAAGGAGGATAGAGAACAAATGAGAGAAGGAAGAAGCGAGAGGAGAGACAATAGATGGAGGAAAGGAGAGAGTAAGAAGGAAATGGACGACGAGGATCGAGGAACGTAAAGAAGGAAGGAAAGAGGATGAGGAGAAAAGGGAGAAAGAGAAAGGATGAACCAGGAGAGGAGGGAAAGGGGACTTTAAGGACCTAGTGGGGACGAGAAGGGAAGGGAGTTAAAAGTATGTAAAGGTCGCACAATGGCCAGGGCGCGTAGGTGGGTCTGTGATACGTAAGATGTATTAAATCGTAGATGTGGATTATGATATTATGACATGTATGATATTGGTTGAGTCTGCAAACCCCGAGGGGACGCAGTTAATAAATATCTATCTAATATTTACGTAACATTATTTATTTAATGTTTATGTATAATATTTATTTTATCTTTAAAATAATATTTAAAGTAATACTTTAAAAATATTTTTTAAATATTAATATAATATTTATGTTACAATGATTAATTATTTGAAATAATAATTTAGGACAAATATTTATATAATGTGTTTAATTTATATTTATTTAATATTAATTTAACAATTTAATAAATCATTTAAAATAATATTTATAAAACATTTATTTAATGTTTATGTTATATATTTACTTTATCTTCAAAAAAATATTTAAAATAATATTTTATATTTATTTATCTAATATTGACTTAATATTTAAGTAATAATTATAATAATTTAGGACAAATATTTATATAATATTTAATTAATGTTTATTTATTATTAATTAATATTTTAATAAATTGTTTAAAATAATATTTACGTAACATTTATTTAATGTTTATGTAATAATTATTTTGCATTTAAAAAGTTGTTTAGAATAATATTTCAACAAATATTTAAATTATGGTTGGGAAGCTTCACTAATTATGTAGCGTAAATCAAGTGTAAAGAGGAAGTGAATCTATGTAATAAAAGAGTCACAAAAGCGTATAAATAAAATCTCTGAGGCACAAATTAAAACATCGGAACATAAAGAAAGTGGAGATTAAGACAACATTGCATTTATTGAAACAATATGGCATGTTAACAATACTCAAAAATTATAAAAAAATGACATTTATTTTTTATTTTTTTACGAACAGAGCAAAAATAGACCTTTTCATATTTCACATACTATTTCGCATATGTGAAAATCAGTAAAAAATTGTAATACTTTATATTTATTTATAAAGATATAAGTTAATTATACATGTTTCATCCTTCTGACAACATATATTGAAATAATGTATAACAAATATGTATGCGTTAACATAAAGTATTTATGGATCATCACGAAGCATTAGGATGCGTACGGTCTTCGAAGTCAAGCAACGGGAATGATTGACATTTTGATGGGTGACCGTTTTTTCAGGCGTAGAAATTAAATATGTTCTAACAGGTACTGTGGCTTGACTGAAACATGTATAGTCTTCTCCCCTTTACAAAATTATCGTAGAAATTTATTAGATTGATGAGATTACGTTGAGTTTATAAAAATTATTTAATAATGCAATCAATTTTTTGCTTTTATTGTAAATATGTTTAGTAAATATTTAAAAAATCATTTAGCAAATGTCAAAAAAACATTTTCCGTGACCATTCCGAACGTGGCCAATTCGAACGTGGTCAAATTTACGCGTGACCATTTCGGACACTCCCATTTTTGTTTCACGACAGACGAGACGCGTATCAAGTATGCCGAGCGCCGTTTGTCGGATGCCGCAAAAACTGCTCGAATAATTATATGGTGCAGGCATCGCTGCTCAAATAGCACCATACGTCTTATGGACATCCGTTTTACATCCATTTTTCGACCATACGTCCATGAACATAAAACGGACGTTTAATGAACGTCCATTCTAAGACATATACTGGCTAATAATAAACGGACGTCCAATGGACGTCCATTTGCTTCCTCTTTATATAATTAATTAATATATGAATAAATATTGTATGTCTAATGAATGTTCGTACCTGGATTCGTTTTTATCCATTTTTTCTTCTTAAAAAAACAGAAATCTTTCAAATTTTGTATTGTATAATTTATCATCTATTATATTCAATGAGTATTTTATGAAACATTAAACATAAATTTTATAAGCCTATGAATTTGCCAGAAAGTCGACTTTATATTATTGACTCACAAGAGAACCTCGTGAACCCAAAAATTCTGATTTTAATGAAACTTGGCATAAATGTAGAAGGGGTAAATACATGAATTTAGAAATTAAAAGTTGGTGCTTATAAACGGTTTAAAGAGTTGAAACCACCCTTCAAAAATTTTGAGTTTTTGTCTTTTCTCGATATATCTCGTAAACTAAACAAAGTATAAAAAAATGTTTCTTTAAAAAAAAAATTTTTTTGAAAAAAGTAAATAGCATGGTTAAATAGAGGTATTTATGCCGTAAAACTTTTGTATAAAACATTTTTTTATATTTTGTTTAGTTTACTAAACAAAATATAAAAAAATGTTTTATACAAAAGTTTTACAGCCTAAATACCTTCATTTAACTACGCTATTCATTTTTCAAACAAAAAATTTTTTTTTTAATTAAAATAAATTTTCAATAAAATTGACTTTTATGTATATAGCATTTATAAAATAATTATACTATCTTATACTACGTTCTATTTATATCATCTATGTGTATATTATGTATGTTATATATTATCTATGTTATAATACTATATATTTATATCTGCATCCCTGTATGTATTAGTTTTCATCTAACAGGTGCGCAATATTAGAGTAATAACGTTGCTTTCACACAGTTCATTCTGTCTACGTCACATATTTCACATTCAAGTTTTATATTCGTCATATCACGGTATATATCATATATGAAATGGAAATCACGTATTAAAGTTTGATATCTTTATTAATGATGTTACACGTCATTTTCACATCAGTATCAAGTCTAACGTATGCTTGGTCAGTACACCAGTGTTACATCTAACGTGGCTTGATTTTTCTGTTAGATTCTTTTTAATTACGCGAAGCATAATGTTACACATAAACGTTGCGAATGTTCTTAATATGTTAATTATTTTATTTCAAATTATACATATTCCACCAACGCCTGTAAATGAAAGAGAAATACAATTACGTGATGTGATAAAAGATATTATAACAAATGCAGTGAATGACTTATCATTTGATGTACACACTGATACTGCTTTAGAATTTCAAAATTATTGGGAAGTGGATTTACCTGACATAGAATATGTATCAGATGAAAAGGAAGAATTTTTAGAAAATGATAATGACGATTTTGAACCTGATAATGAAAATAATTGTAAACCAGAAGACGAAATTTTAAATAGTAGCTGTAAAAGAAAAGCCGTCGAATATTGGAAAAGTGGAAAAAAAGGCCCATACTCTCTTTCAGGAGTGCAAAGTCGCTTCAGAAAGGTGAAGTCCCTAACACAATTATATCGATGGGAAAATAATCTACAAAGAAGAGGTAATCGTAGAGAAAAATTGTTACTTATATCCCAATATGTTTTAAATCATTTTAAAGACGCTAATGATGAACAACGGATTATTCATAACTTGGATCTGCGACGATGGGCGTTAGAAGCGAAAAAACAAATAGATCTTCCTTCATTTAAAGGAGCAACGTGGATATTAAATAAAAAAAAAAAAATATGGAATTGTATCCAGGAAAATACAAAATTTATAAACCGTTCTACAATAAGAGACAAAGAACAATTAGAAGCCGCATGCCAAGAATTTATAATTACTGTAAAATCCTTTATTGGCCTTTTTGGAATAGAAAATATATACAATGCTGACGAAAGTGGATTTAATTTGGAGATTCATTCAGGCAGAACGCTGACCACACAGGGTGTTAAAACAGTTGAAACTCTAATTCAATCAACGTCAGCAATAACACATAGTTATACAATAATGCCCATAGTTTCTGCAGACGGAAAATTACAATCACCTCTCTATTTGGTTTTGAAAGAAGTTAGTGGAAATTTTGGTCCACGAGTTGAAGAAACCTTGTTCAGGCCTGCAAACATTTACATCGCTGCATTGAAATCGGGTAAATTAACTGGAGAATACTTTCAATCTTGGTTTACAAATGTATTTTTACCCATAAGTGGAAGCTTCAGTGTGCTATTATTAGATTCTTGGACCGGACATTATCCAACCTTTCAAGAATTTATGCCATCTGATAAAGATGTGCGAATTTTAACTATACCAAAAAAGACCACAGGAATGATTCAACCTCTTGATGTTTATGGGTTCAGAATTTGGAAAAATTTTGTAAGAAAGTTCAGTGATCGTGTCGTATTATTTAATTACGATATTAATTTACACTTGAGAAATAATATTATAAAATTGCAATCTTTAACTCATATACAACTATCTTCGCCGCGATTTCATAATCTTTTTAAGTACGTCTGATTCAAGAGTGGATATATCGAGGAACGGCCATCACAACATATTTAACCAAATTCGTTGTGTCAGTTATATTGTGTAAAAAAACAGTACAGTTAAAAACTTTCAAGAAATAATCTCTCCGAATATACTAAATGCGCACGTGATTTTTTACGCAACGTTTTTCAAATTTTTATTAATAGTTGATAATGACAAACTAATCTTATTTACGTGTAGAAAACTTCTAAAATTAGACGTAGATATAACTGACGTTTTTTAGACGTAAATAAGATTAGTATTAACATACACTCGCAAATTATAAATACATTCATTATTATATTTACATTTTTTATTGTTTTTATTACATTTATTTATGCAATTTCAATATGTAATACGCCCCGAGACATAAACAAGATAAGTAGATATAGAATGTATGGACAACGCTTTGAGTCATGTAACAACATGGAAATATCGTGTGTAAATTGTAGTGTACCTCATAAAATAAAGGCGCCTTAAAAAATATTTTATTAATTACTACTAATAACTAATAATTAAACTTTATAATAATAAATAAATATTACAAACTGTTGGTATTATTACTTTCTTTTTAACCATTGAGACAACTGTAGAAGAACGAGCGACGGTAAATATAATAATGTTATGTATAATTAAATAATAATTAATTTATTAAGAGAAATTATTTTACAGTCTTATGCAAAAGTTTATTAGTTTATTCAGAATAAAAATATGTTATACCTTATAATGTTTTAAGATATCCTATAGATTATACACATAAAAATCACAAGTAGTATGTAACAAGTTCAATTAAAAAAATTATTTTTTCGAAAAATAAACAGCGTAGTTAAATAAAAGTATTTATACTGTAAAACTTTTGTATAAAACATTTTTTTATATTTTGTTTAGTTTACGAGATATATCGAGAAAAAGCAAAAACCCAAAATTTTTGAAGGGTGGTTTCAACCCTTTAAACCGTTTATAAGCACCAACTTTTAATTTCTAATTTTATGTATTCACCCCCTCTACATTTATGCCAAGTTTCATTAAAATCAGAATTTTCGGGTTCGCGAGGTTCCCTCCGAAGTGTGTCCATTAAATGTTCGAATTTTGTCCATAAAGTGTCAAAAATTCGTCCATGAACGTCCAGTGAAAGATGTCTTATGGATGTCCAGTGCAGTTGCAAATGGATATACAGTGGACGTCCAATGTACACAATATGGATATCTATTGGACGTACACAAAGTCTGGAATGGACGTCCATCGTACGTACATAGGATGTACTTGTGCTATCTGGGTGATTAATGGTAATGTAACCTTTTTCCCGCTTTTTATACTTAAAAAATCGTTACAAAAAACTTTAAACGCGTTTTTCTCGAAACAGCATTTTTCAAAACGGTGTGCAGCCTAACGTCGCCAATTTTTATCCGATTGAATTTTTTACCAGATCTCTATTTCAATATTATCTAAAGCGCTACATAGGATTTTTGCGATATCTTAAAAATTTTTGCCGCTATCGCTTTTATTCAAATTTTTTAAGCGAAAAATGGCTTTTTTTTCAAATTGTAGCTATTTTAATAAAAATGTATATTTTTCAAAACGGCTATGTGCGCTACTTTTTTTCATCATGTAGAAAATAAATATTTTTGGTTTTTTGTTCCAGGCCTCACCACTGCGGAGTAATCGTGCACACCGTTTTGCATGTCGAGCAAAAACCATGTACGGAAAATGGCCGTCGCGCACTCAATATTTATATTAAAATCTTTAAAAAATATTTTTTATATTCTTGAATGTAGAATAAACGCCCAAAAAATTTTTTACCTGCACAGTGTATTTTTAATAGAAAGAATTTTCAAAAATGTCTTAAAATTTGAGGTATCAAGGTGGCCTTACCGCTTAAATAAATTTATATAATATTAATATTTAGTAGAATTTTATAGAACTGTACAATGTTATATAATAAAAAATTTCTACTTGTTGAAATTTTGTGATATTTATTGCCGACAGATTGGAAGAATTTAATAAACATTTATACACTAAACATTTTTTAGATAAATTTTTTATTTATACATACATTTATAAAATTATTTATATAAAATTAATATTTAACTTTAATACAAAATTAAAAAAGTAACGTATTATAAAATTTCAAACAACGTAATGTATCAGAAAATAAAAAAAGTAATGTATCATACAATTTAAAAAACATAATGTATCAAAACTAAAAAAACAGATATAGATACATTATACATTGCGTATACATGCACTAAATATATAATAACATGAATCATTTATTTTCGTTTTCTTCGGGAGGATCATTTACATTTGCATGTATATCATATTGTTACGCGCGCGCTCGCGGAAATGAGGAAATACTCTTTTAACTCTCAAAACGAACGACTTTATTAGAAGCGTTTACAACTAACGACCGAACTGGCTCGATGCCTCTTAACAACTGTTTGTTGATTCCCGTCAATTCCGTTGCCCGGTTCCAGACAGCTGACCGCCGCCGCCGATCGACATCGCCGATTTGACAGCTGACTCGCGGCCGGAGAGTATACCGGTCAGCGCGCGTAATATCTATACTTCTGATCTCTTGAAAGACGTAATTTACTAAGTCTGAACCACTCGCTCACAGCCTTAGAAAAATGTATTTCTTGAAAATTGTTATATATTGATAATACTTCATCTAAAAAAAATCAAAAGCAAAAATATAAGCAATAATATTAACAATTGTGTATGTAGACATTTTGTTGCCGCCGCCAATGAATGATCTGAAGATTGATCATGATTAATTTAGCAACAAAACCTTTCTTTATTCCTTGTTCTCTGTTTCCTAGCAACGTTGATTCTTTCAATCTTTTGAATATTCATATTCATTCATTCCATTCACTCTCACGCTTGATCTTCTAATTCACTTTATTAATTTAAATATTTATTTCATTAATTGAGTTCTTAATCTAAACGATTATAATTAAATACGAGCACACAAGTATCAGTCTAAGGTGATTGAAGAAATACAACAGTGGCGACGAGGATTCTGGAATTAATTCGTTTATTGCTTCGTCTACAAAATGGATGTTTTCAAAGAAGCATTAATGGCTCTTGATCATCAACAGCAACAGCAACAACAGTTATTTATGCAACAGCAACAGGAACAGAAACGCCAGCAAGAAGATTTTATGAATCAGATCTCTGCATTTCTGGTCATCCAAAGGCGCGCCGCAAAGAGAAGTAAAAATGGAATCATTGGCCAGCTCTCGGAATTCACTTATGATCCGGAGAATGGACTTACTTTCGACGCATGGTTTGTTCGTTACAAAGGATTATTCCAGGTAGATGTTAACGATTTAGATGATGCTGCAAAAGTAAGACTTTTATTACGACAGTTAAGCACAAATATTCATAAGCAGTACGTAGATTTTATTCTTCCTAAAGAATATAAAGAATTTGATTTTGAAACTACGATCGCCAAACTTACACATATGTTTGGAAAAAAAACTTCTTTGTTTCATCAAAGATTCAATTGTATGAATACTTTGAAATCATCAAATCAAGATTTCCTAGCTTACGCTGCTTTAATTAATAAGCGCTGTGAAGAATTTAAGATCTCTACTATTACTGCTGATCAATTTAAATGTTTGATTTTTGCATGTGGTCTTCGATCTCCATCGGATGCTAATATTCGCATGAAGCTACTCAATCTTATTGAAACCAGGCCAGACACGCTTACTACAGAGGATCTTGCAATTGAATGTCAAAAATTAATCAATCTGAAGCACGATACATCTTTGATTCAGAATCAAAAATCAGAGATACCTGGTACCGTTGCATTGGTAAAATCTAAACAAAGCAAACCCAAGATCAGTACTTAAAAGTTTAACAGGAATTCTCATGGTAAGAAGTTCATTAAAAATTCTTCACCTGATAAAGATTCTATTCCTTCTACGCCTTGCTAGTTCTGCGGAAACTTACTGTTACGTTCGACGAAAATTATTTAATATATCTTTCCATCTCACTCTTCCGCGCCACGCTCTCGCTCCATCGAAAATCGCCGAGCGCTCCCCTCTCCGCGAATTCACACGCACGGGGTACCAGCGTGTACGCCCTACTATCGGTATTAAATTAACATTATCGCGTATGTAATAAAACTCCTGTTGGGAAAGCTCGAACCCCCTGGATTGCAACAGTAATAATTAAAGGTTATCTTTAAAAGTATATTCTTTTCATTCCGTTCTCTTTTTATTATTAAGGCGCTAAGACGCTGTCACCCCTCGCGCTCTCTCACTAATTATATTATCATAGAATTTAAATTATTGCAATCACACACTCTCACAACACGAGCATCCCTCTGCGGAGCGACGCGGAGGAGCGAGCGAGAGCTCGAGCTCGAGAGCGCCCGTCGCGCTCGAGGAGAGGAGTCAGAGGAGGCGAGATTCCCAGAGGAGAGAGCGAAAGCCGCGCGACACTCTGAAAGTCCCGAGAAATCCCGTCGGCGCCAGAGACGGAATCCCCCAGGGACAAAGATCCGCTCTCAGCGTCGAGCCGCGCCACGCGCCCTCTCCTGCGCCGCGCCCGCTCCCTCTCCCTCACCCGCTCTTCTCCCCCTCCCTCTCCTCTCCCTCTCCTCTCTCCCTCTCCCTCTCCCGCTACCGCTCCGAGCCATCTCCCCTCTCCCTCTCCCTCTCCCTCTCCCTCTCTCTCTCTCTCTCTCTCTCTCTCTGTCGGAATGGCTTCCGCCGTGAGTGATGTTGCTCAGTCGAGATTGCAGGCGCATGTCGCCACTGATACCGTTGCAACAGACACTTCTGTTAATAAGCTGCTGATCAAGTTGATGGCTCAACTTAAAGAGACTGATACGAGATTTGCAGCTTTCGTTGAAAACAGCGTAGTACTAATGACTAACTCAATAATAAACTTAGTCAGTTAAACAGCATTGCTAGCAGTGTCGAGCGCAATAGTCAGCAAATTGCGGTATTGGAGCGGCAGAGTACCACTCTTGTGGATGAAGTTCGAAATTTGAAAAGTGAGATCAAGGCCCATCACTCTGCATTGAATCATACCGAGCACTTGCTTATTGTTTCGGGTATTCCGGCGGCAATGTCTGTGTCGCCTATGGCTTGCGCACGTAATATTTTCAAGACCCTTGACATACCGAAATTATCCTGCCACATTCTGGATGCAAGAACTGTTGTCAGAAGGACTCTATCAGTGGCATCCAGCGATCAACTGTTGCCTGCATCATCCACAACTTCAATTATTGTTGCTCTAACCTTGCGCTCCGTTCGAGACGTAGTTATAACCAGGAAGCGTGTGCGACGTACGCTTGTTCAGGGCGATATTTGTAGTAATGGTTCCGATCGAAGGGTTTACGTAAATGAGTTTCTCCCTAAAGTTACTTACGAGCTGCTCCAGCTCACAAAGCGTACGGCTAAAGAAAGATCTTATGCGTATGTCTGGGTCAATGACGGTCACATCCAGGTCAGGCGCTCTGATGGTGACCCGATTATTCGCATTGACTCCAAGAACGATCTTAATATGTAGGCTCATTTGATGTACACCCTCTGTTCGCTCTTTGACACCTGTCTCGCATGGTAACAGTGATTCTCGGCATTTACTTTGCATAGCTCAATTTAATGCGAATTCCCTGCGGGGCCACATAGATTTCATTAGAATACATTTTAATACTAACTTTTATCATATCATTTCTGTTTCTGAAACTTGGCTGAAAGAAGGCATCTCTGATGATTTAGTGGCCTTAAATGATTATTTCTTAATTCGCAATGATCGTGTGGGCCCAATGGGTGGGGGGGGCTTATTACGTACATAAATCACTTAAAGCTTCTATTGTTTCTATGTCGGACGGTGATCACATTAACGAACCAGAATATTTGATTATTGAAATTTGCTTACCTAATAATGAATCTTTGTTGTTTGCATCCGTTTACAGAAGGCCAAAAGGCTACTACCTTAATAAATTTGTTGCGTCGCTCACTTGTGTTTCTCATATGCATAAAAACGTAATTATCGGAAGTGATCTAAATTGCAACTTGTTGACCAACCAATTCGAGGCAACTTATTTACGGAAACTTATGTTTGGCCTATCACTTCATATTGTCTAATCTGAAGCCACCTTTCATACAGCTACCTCTAATACATGACTTGATGTCTTCATAGTTGATGATTGCGAAAAAATTGTATCTTTTGTGAAATCTTCTAGTCCTTTTATAGCCGGTCATGACCTTCTGTCTCTCGCCCTGTCCATAGGATTTCAAGCTGACACTGAGCATCTTATTAGGAGGAAAGGTAACGGGCGTATAGTGGACTCTGAATTTCTTGAGCTTCTTAACGTTGAAGTTGACAGTGCTTCTACAGTCGTTAGCAATTTATCTCATGAATCTTATGTTCATGAATCTAGTGCAATGCTGACCCGGGTTCTCTGCAATGCACTTGATGTTTGTGCTCCGGTTCGTACTTTTGTGGTTAGAAGGCCGCCGGCGCGATGGCTTACTGAGGATTTGAAGAAAATCCTACGTGCTCGCAATACTCTATTCAAGCAGGCCAAGCGTTCTAACAGTCTGCTCGGATATCTTAGATATAAACACTTCAGGAACCAATTGAATTCTGATATTAGGCGTGCTAAGAACGAGTTTCTTCTTGCCTCCCTTGACAATATTACTGATCCTGCCAAACTATGGAGGGAACTAGCTCGACTTGGTCTCGCCAGGTTCACCTTTGGTTCTCCACTCAATTTTTTCACCTCATCCCAGCTAAACTCTTATTATGTTTCTTATTATGTTTCTTATTATGTTTCTGTTTCTTCTGCTTCGCCGCTATGCTTTGCTGACTTTACTTCTGCCATCTCTTCTTTATCCTGTCCACCTTGTCGCCTTGAATTTGTGTTCTCTCCTGTCACATCTAACAAGATCTATAATCTAATTGCTCATAGCCCCTTTCACTCTTATGCGTCGGGCGCTGATGGCATTCCACTTTGTGTTCTACGTTTAGCATGGCCTCGTATCTCGTCCTGGATTGCAGATCTATTTAATAAGTCGTTGGAACTCTTTGTTTTTCCATCTCACTGGAAGCATGCTCTCATCCCCTATCCAAGATTAGTAATCCTAGGTCCCCGTCTGACACTCGACCGATTGCCAATTTGCCGGAAATGTCCAAAATCCTTGAAAGGTTAGTCGCTGGCCAAATTGTTGACTACTTAAATAACTATAATCTTTTGGATCCGAGGCAATCGGCATATCGGTCCAAGCATAACACCCAATTCGCTCTACTACGTGTTTGTGATGATGTTAAGGATGGATGCCGGACTCATCACTATCTTAGTCTTATTCGACTTCAGCAAGGCGTTTGATACTGTCCCACATCTTACCAAACTAAAAGTACTTGGTATTTCTGATTCAGTTGTCACTTGGCTTTACTCATACTTAACCGGTCGATCTCAGGCTGTAATAGATGAAGCCGGAAATCGCTCTGAATGGCTTCCAACTTTCCTTGGTATACCTCAAGGTTCTGTATTGGATCCGTTGCTATTCTCACTTTTCATAAATGATATTGGCAATGTCTTGTCATTTTCTAGTCATATGTTGTTCGCTGATGACCTGCAAATTTATCTTTCCTGCTCTCCTATGAATGTCCTTCGTGGCCTGGAATTGATCTCTAAAGATGCTAATGCTATATTTGAGTATGCAAACAACAATGGTCTCAAAATTAATCTAACTAAGTCTAACGCAATCATCTTAGCTAGTCAACCTCACACTATAAACATTGACATCTCTCTTCTCCCTCCTATTATAGTTGACAGCACTCCTTTATCTTTCGTTAGTGAGGTGAGGAACTTGGGTGTCATTTTGACATCAAAGCTCTCTCTCTCTCTCTCTCTCTCTCTCTCTCCCTCCCTCCCCCCCCCTCTCTCTCTCTCTCAGTTCATGTGCTCCCGGTCCGCGTATTATAGTATACCGGCGTCCGTATAACACGTGTAAGATTGATAGAAGGAGAAGCCGAGTCGATCTCTTGCTCATACTTCCACCCCGTGGGATGGATCGGGCTGCCTATTAGAGCGCTTGCCCTCCACACTAACCTTTTCACTCCGTGGACAATGGGCTCGCTTACTAGGGCGCATTTCCCCCGCGGACTCTTTCAACAATAACCTCTATAGATCCTCTCGATTTCTCATCTAATCCAATGCGGTGCTTAATAGAGATCACACAACTTCCCTTTCTCGTAATTAGCCGAAATATATTAACGGAGAAAGAGAGAGATTCGAACGGGAAACCCTTAAGAAAAAAAAAACATTACAACATAATATATACTCTATAGCCACGCT
This sequence comes from Monomorium pharaonis, assembly GCF_013373865.1. Lineage (NCBI taxonomy): Eukaryota > Metazoa > Arthropoda > Insecta > Hymenoptera > Formicidae > Monomorium > Monomorium pharaonis. Next base: position 12,997,731 of record NC_050474.1, read on the forward strand.
CACGATCCTTCTTAAAATCTGTCTGACACGTGCTTCCTATCACAACTATGGGGACCCTAATAACCCATTCACTTAACTTGACTACAGTACATCATGCCGCGGTCCCGGCGTGGGGGAAGGAAACGCCAACTGAAACGGCTCAAATGGCGCCTGATCGAAGCAGGGACGTTTGATCCAGCCATTTTTGATCGACCTCCACCCCCCGGGACATCACCAAGGAGGCACGAGTCCCCGGGGCCATTCAATCTGGCCCCTCCACTCCCGAGGCCTGCACCCCAGCCAGTGTCCCCGGCACAGCCCTGTCGCGTCCCACCTCTACCGATCCCCGCTCCAGTTAAACGGCAGCCGTCCCGGCCACCCCCGGGAACGGACGTGGCTCCTTCCAGAGCCCCCACGCGGCCTGTAAGATTAGACCGCCAGGTCCGGCCGCCCCCGCGCCAGAGGCCCCTCATTACGGGCGACGAATTGGTTATCGGCTCGCTTCCGAGACTGATCTCGCCGCGGCAACCCCCCGGTCGACAAAGGCCTACAAGAGGCTCGTCAAGCCTCACCAGAGATCACTTCTCCCCGAAACCGAGCAGATGGGCAAAGAAAAAAAAAAATAAAAGAACAAAGAAATCTATACACAGTTATGTAAACATATTCCGTACAAATATACATATATACTCGTACAATAATATTCTCCTTCTCGCCTCATCCTCATAACGTTCCCTCCCGAAAGGCTTGCCTCAACTAGTTACGCTCCTGGGAGAATTACGGCTCCCGCTCGGCCCCCGCACACTCCCCTTAGGACGTAACACTTACATTATGCAAAGGATTGCACTTTTAAAACACATAAATGTCAGAAATGTAATATTGTCAGACATAAAGACGGATATTGTGCTTCCAGCAAAAAAGTTAAATCTAAAACAAATGAAACAAATCAAAATGTTAAGACTATTCAAGTCAATCAAGTCGCTTTAAATAACAGACGTAAATTTATAGACATTTTAATCAATAATCAGTCTTTCAAGTTACAACTTGATACCGGGTCTGATATTACTATTATTTCTGAAAAAAATTGGCTTAATTTGGGAAAACCAAAAAAACTTACTTCTCATATTGCACGAGATGCTTCAGGTAATCAAATCAATTTCAATCGAGAATTTAATTGTATTGCAACCTTGCAAGGCGTATCCAAAGAACTCAAATGTTTTGTCACGTCAAATGCAAACCTGAATATAATAGGTCTAGATTGGATAACAGCCTTCGATTTATGGAATCAACCATTCAATAATCTTTGCAATCAAGTTCTCAAAAAGCTTCTTTGCTTTTCGATTTAACAATTTTTAAAGAAAAGTTTCCGAATGTTTTTTCAAATGATTTGGGTCGTTGTATAAAAACTAAAGTCAAGTTATTTTTGAAACCGGATGCCCAGTCAGTTTTTAGACCCAAAAGACCGGTAACTTATGCTATACTTCCTCAAGTTGAACAAGAACTTTTACGTCTTGAACAAAATGGAATCATATCTCCAATCAAATATTCAAATTGGGCTGCTCCTATCGTTGTTGTTAGAAAGAAAAACGGCAAAATTAGGATTTGCGCAGATTATTCTACGGGACTCAATGCATCCTTAGAACAAAATCGCCATTCTTTACCATTACCTGATAAAATATTTTCACAGTTGGCAAATTGTAAATATTGTAGTCAGATCGATTTGTCGGACGCCTTTCTACAAATTGAAATTGAAGAAGAATCAAAGCATCTTTTGACGATTAATACTCATCGTGGTTTATTTGTTTATAATCGCATGCCGTTTGGAGTAACAATTGCCCCAGGAGAATTTCAAGCAATAGTTGATTCCATGATTTCAGGCTTAAAAAATGTATTTGCATACATAGATGATATTGTAGTTGGAGGAGCTACAATTCAAGAACACAATTTTAATTTAACGAGATTCCTTGAAAGAATTTAAGATTACGGGTTCCATTTAAGAATGGAAAAATGTAACTTCTTTACAAATAAAATCAATTACCTTGGTTACATTATTATTAGTAATGGATTACATCCAGATCCAAAGAAAGTTGAAGCAATCATAAATATGCCTTCTCCTCATAATATAAGCACTCTAATAAGATCATTTCGTGCAATCAATTATTATAGTCGATTCATTTCAAACATACATATTCTTCGTCGACCTCTTGATCAATTATTAAAAAAAAAAGTTAAATGGAATTGGTCTATTAAATGTCAAGAATCTTTTGACAAATTCAAAAAGATTCTAAGTTCAAATTTATTGCTTATGCATTATAATCCAAAATATGAGATTATCGTTGCTGCAGATGCTTCAAATGAAGAACTTGGCGCTTGTATTTTACATAGGTTTCCAGATTTTACAATCAAAGCAATCAGTCACGCATCTCGAACTTTAACAGAAACAGAGCGCAAATATAGCCAAATTGAAAAAGAAACTTTGGCAATTCTTTTTGCAGTAACGAAGTTTCATAAAATGATTTTCGGAAGGAAATTCATTTTACAAACAGATCACAAACTTTTATTACAAATTTTTGGTAGTAAAAAGGGAATTCCTGCGTATTCAGCTAATCGTCTTCAACGATGGGCTCTTCAATTATTGTCATATGACTTTAAAATTGAATACGTTAGAACTACTGAATTTGGACATGCAGTTTTGTCTAGATTAATCTGTCAACATCAACGTCCAGATGGGGATTTTGTGATCGCTTTAATTCAAATGGAAATGGATTTAATTTCTGTTTTAAATGAAACAATTAAAAAAACTCCAATTACTTTCAAACAAATTCAAGATGCATCTAAAGAAGATGTTATCATTAAAAAGGTCATTAATTTTACCTTAAATTCTTGGCCTTTATCTGTTGAAGAAGAATTTCAAGCATATTTTCGACGTCGACAATTTTTAACTGTAGTACAAGATTGTTTGCTTTTCAATGACAGAGTTGTTATTCCGGAACAATTTTATCAAATTATTTTGAAACAACTTCATAAAGGTCATCCTGGTATAGAGCGAATGAAAATTATTGCACGCTCATATGTGTATTGGCCAAGAATAGACCAACAAATCGAAGATTTCGTTAAGAAATGTAAAAATTGTGCTATTAATGCCAAAACTCCAATCAAGGTTCCTCTTTCAAGTTGGCCACAGCCGACAAAACCTTGGGAAAGAGTACATGTTGATTTCGCAGGACCTATTGATGGAGAATATTTCTTTGTGTTGGTAAATACTTTTTCTAAATGGCCAGAGATTATTCCTACACAGCCAATTACAGCGCAACGAACCATTTCAATTCTACAACAAATATTTGCTCGTTTTGGAGTACCTGAAACAATTGTTTCTGACAATGGAACTTAATTCATTTTAGAAAAGTTTCAAGATAATTGTCAATCTCAAGGGATTACTCATTTACGTAGTCCACTATTCTATCCAAGCTCTAATGGACAAGCAGAGCGATTTGTAGATACATTTAAGCGTGGACTATCAAAAATTCAAACAGAGAGGAAGATATCGGACCATCTTCCTTTCTTCAATATTATAGGTCAACTCCAAATCCAAATGTTTCCTTAAATGTTTCTCCGGCAAAAGCTTTATTTGGAAGACCGATAAGAACAACTTTGCATTTTTTAAGGCCTTCTACAAAACCAATCAAAGAGCTTGATAATAAGAAGCTTAAGCAAGAAGCACAGTATAATCGTAGACACGGCGTTAAACCTAAAGAATTCTCTGCTGGAACCAAAGTCTTTGTTCAAATTCATGCTAATAACAAGTGGACTTGGATTCCTGGAGAAATAATAGAACGAGTTGGCAAAGTTTTATATAACGTTTTTGTCAAAACTCGAAGCCGTTTAGTAAGGACACATGCAAATTAAATTAAATTACGAATTGAAGATCTTGAGAATGCTGAAAAAGATTCAACTGTACAATTACCTATTGATATTCTAGTCAACGCCTTCGATCTTGATTCTCCACTACAAAATTTCTCAAATTTGGAAATTGGACAAAACAATTCCGAAACAGAACAAGAAATAGAACTCTCTATTCAAGGCAATTTGAATCTCAATTTTCAACCTCAAGAGTCTTCTGCTCAAGAACAACTTCAAGAATCTGAGGAAACACGAGTTCAAGAACCTTTACCATTGCAAATGGAGATACAAGAATTGGAATCAGAGCGTGTTAAGCGATCACAACGCCTCAAGCGGACTCCTACTAATCTAAAAGTTATTACCGTCCAGATCTTAAAAGGGGGAGGTATTGCCGCCGCCAATGAATGATCTGAAGATTGATCATGATTAATTTAGCAACAAAACCTTTCTCTATTCCTTTTCTGTTTCCTAACAACATTGATTCTTTCAATCTTTTGAATATTTATATTCATTCATTCCATTCACTCTCACGCTTGATCTTCTAATTCACTTTATTAATTTAAATATTTATTTCATTAATTGAGTTCTTAATTTAAACGATTATAATTAAATACGAGCGCACAAGTATCAGTCTAAGGTGATTGAAGAAATACAACAAAAAGCAAAAATATAAGCAATAATATTAACAATTGTGTATATAGACATTTTAGAATAAATAAGCAAAAATAAAAAACATGCCTTTCATTATTTCTGTTATCGACAAATTGCACATTTTTAAATTATTTTGTCAACCTAACCAACCTAACCAACTGCATTGTGTCCCAAGTTTGTTGGTAAAAATCCTTTTTAAGATTTTTTAAATGTTGTCTGTTACGTTATTGCCACCAATACGTTTAATAAACGTTATTTGAAAACAGCATTAATTTAGAAAAACACTACAATTTTGCAGTTATAATATATATATATATATATATATATATATATATATATATATATATATATATAAAAACATACAAACGCTTTTTTAATGTTTTCGTTCTCCATACTCTAATCAAAATCCAATATTTGTTCAATGGTTTTTAAAGGTAATCGGTTTTGTATTATTTTTACTTCATCGCAAACATTAATTTTTTCTTTTATTTTTCCCCCCTTTAAACATTTTAACCGAATATTAATACTTTTTGTATACATTTTTATTAATGTGCATTCTTGTAGAATACGTCGTTATATTTCGTCTGCACCATGTATATAAAATTAATATACAACAAAAAGGTTGTGTTAATTGATGTTTAAAAAAATAATTGAAAGTTCTTTTTTACTATAATCATCTGAGGTAGCACTTGCAACTGGTTTTTTAATATTAGACACAATTTCTTCATGATAAGTTGCTATTAAATCATAAAAACAAGTATATGTACAATATAATACAAATGCATAAATACATATGCACATATACATGAAAAAGAAAACGTACCTGCTGTTTCCAGGTCTGTATGTGTCGAAGGTGCTATTATAGGAAAATCGTTCACTGATGTAACATTACAGTTATTTTTATTATTTTCGTTACTTGGTATTTCTGTGTCACTAGTATTTCTTACTGATGAAGGCGCACAGTCCTTATCGTGCAACTTATTAAATATGAAAATTTTTTGTTGTTTATTAGATTTTGTTTTATTTTTTTTTCGATAATATTAACCAAGGAGGAGGCTCGTAATCTGTAATAAAATATTCATATTAATTCATACTTATATAATATTTAGTTTTGTTATTAAACAATTCTAAACGTCTCATGCTTATTTTTATTAATTGAATTATTTCACAAACTTTTAAAAATAATAATAAAGAAATAATCGTTTTTTAAAATTACATTTATATAATAAGATTTTATTATTTTTTTATTACTTTTTTTACTCACCTTTTGATTCTAAATCTCGAGAAGTTTCACTGTCGCTCAAAATTTTCTTTTTTTTTTTATTGGCCTTTTCCACGATAAACTATTTCTTCGGTAGATGTGCAATTACTATCTTCAGCCTTTTTTCATGTTAATTGCAAAGTTTCTGTAAAATATATTAACTTATTTGCATAAGAAACTTATTAACTTATTTACTATCGTAATGAAGACTCTTGAATAATGACTAATCTGGCAATGCTTTATTAGTAATTAAAGAAAACATAACGTTTCGGCCAGACGATTTTTGGCTCTTATCAAGTGTATCTATAAAAAATATATAATTTTCCTTTTTACACAACGATTTCACAAAATTCACTTCACAAATTAACAATCATAATTGAAAAGGCTGTATAAATACTTTGTAATATTAATATAAGAAAAACTTATTTTTATATTTTAAAAAATCGTTATTAGTAAGTATATCGCACTTCAATTATAAACAAACAGTGTTGTTTCGAGAGACGTGTTGGAAGGCACGTCTGCATTCCGCAACCTTTATCAGAGAAAAGAGAAGAGCGCTGAAAATATGAAAGTCATTTTAAACAACAAATTGAGTAAGTAAAAATATGTCACTAGTCGAAAATCATTAAGTAATGCTTATAACTCTGTCATAAAGTACGTTCAAATTGTCCGTGTCTTTCTGTAAATTGATATTATTGTTACATTTCTTGATGAAAAACATCTCAGCCACCTCTCTCTTTCTTTTATGCTTTTCTTTGTGTAAAGTATTAGGTTTAGACCAGTCGAATTCATGTTGCATGCATAGTCGGTGGTCAGTGACCACAGTGCATGTGTTGCGCTGTCGGACTTTTTGTTATTTCTATTTTCTCTAATTCTCGTCTTTAAGTGTCGTTTTGTTTGTCCTATGTATGCCAAATTACAATCCTGACAATTAATTTTATAAACAAACTCGGTTGTCGAGGTATTGTTAATTCTATCTTTTCCTTTTTTTATTAGAATATCTAACTTTTTTGGTATAGTGTAGCGGACATCCACAGCTTTATATAGTATGCGTCTCACATCCTCACTTAAACCGCTTTACATAAAGTAGTACAATTATTCTCTTATTGTATGGTTTATTATCAATTAAATTTACTTACCTAATTCATTGTTTAAAATGACATTCATATTTCTACCGCTCTCCTCTTTTCTGTGACAAAGGTTGCGGAGTGCAGACATGCCTTCCAACACGTCTCTCGAAACAACATTGTTTATAATTGAAGTGCGATATACTTACTAATAATGATTTTTTTAAATATAAAGATAAGTTTTTCTTATATTAATATTACTCTTACGGAAAAAACACTAAAAATAACACTTAAAAAAATACTCAAGTTGAGTATAATTTGGGACAAGGGATATACACTCAATTCAGTGTAAATACTCAACTTGAGTGTTCGCTCTTTAATTTACTTTTAATTAAAGTTTAATTAGAGTTATTACTCTCAACTTAAATGTTCGCCATCTAATTGAGCGTTAATTTCAATGTTAATCCTAAATTTAAAAATAACACTAAAATTAACACTCAATTAGATGGCAAACGTCCAAGTTGAAAGTAATACTCAAATTAATACTCAAAGTCAGCTGAACACTCTAGTTGAATGTTTATTTTAGATATTCGTTTTATGTCCATTTCTACCAATGCAGATTAATTTTAATCTCAGTTGAACTTGCTGTTTTTGCTTTTGTTTTTATTTAATATTTTCTAATCCAATGTTTGAGAGTGCACATTCAATATTAAGTGTACTTTCAACCGATAGATGTTGAGTGTACATCCCCAACGTTTCAGTGTTCACACTTTATGTTGGAAGACACTCATTTATTGTGTGTTATATCCAAATGTTGAGAGTATACTTGAGGAGAACCTCCTCGCCAGAAATTAGACAAGGTCAACTTTGTTTTTTATATTTATTTATTTTTTGAAATAAATTTTTATTGCTCAAGTGCGCCTTTCGGCGCGAGAAAAATGTATTTAAATTTTCTTCTCCCTATAGGAGATGTGAGGCTTGATTAATGTGACCAGGATCGGCCCGTATCTCTTTCTTCCTTTTTCTTCCTCTTCTGTCGAGGTTTCTGGAAGATAAGCCTTTTTCAGTTTCTTCGGAGAATCTGCTTCCTCCGCTTGTAGTTCCAGGAATTCGGTTTGAGTTTCAAGCCTCTTGATAAGTTGTCTGGGTTGAGGCGTCGATGTAGAATCTCGGCTCCGGTAGATCAATTAGAATCAACCTCCAAGGTAGGTATTCGGAATATTCGCTCGGTCATGGAGATCTTCGCTCTAGTTGGAGCCAGTACTACATTTGCTCGATGAGCAAAGAGACGTCGATTCGTCCCTTCTTATATATTATCTGATTAGTCATCTTAATTGCGAGTTAATTCATAATGCGACGTCTGTTGGCAGGAAGAATTTTCTCAATCTACCTGAAGTCAATTTCAGACAGAATGAAATTCGGAACATGTGCGGCTGTCAACTGTCAGCAGTCATAGCCGCCACAATACTTTTAAATATTTAAATCCAAACTTTAGTATGAACACTCAATCATTGGGTGTACACACAAATGTTCGAGTATAAACATTCAATCTTTAGTGTAAATACTCAAGATTTGAGCGTATACACCTAAATTTGGGAGTAAACTCCCAAAATCGAGTATTAACACTCAATTTTGAGTGTAAACTCTCAAAATTAGAGTGTTTTTTCCGTAAGGGTACAAGGTATTTATATAGCCTATTCAATTAAGATTGTTAATTTGTGAAATAAATTTTGTGAAGTCGTTGTGTAGAAAAAAAAATTATATGTTTTTTATACATACACTTGATAAGGGCCAGAAATCGTCTGGCCGAAACGTTGTGTTTCCTTTAATTACTAATAAAGCATTGCCAGATTAGTCATTATTCAAGAGTTTTCATTACCATTTTTTGATCGCTGGCATATCGACAATTCTATTACTTGATTATTTACTATCATTAATAGCATTTTTACTTTAATAATATCTATATAAACATATCATATAAAAGGTGTATACATACATACCATAAAATCCTTTCAATTCAATGTCATGTTTTTTCCATGTTATTGGGTCAGGTATCACACAGCGATTAATATATTGTGATACATTTTTAACATTAGGCCACCAGCATTGGTCTTTTTCGTCACTAACCCATGACGATGGTACCTCTAAGTAATCATCATCTTTTATAAAGCGCACAACGGCATAGGAAGTCATTTTTTTCTTGTGGCGTTTCTTGTGGCTTAATTTAAACTCAGGATCCAATCTGACATATATTATAAATTTACAGTATACGTATAAAACAAAATAATAAAATTATATATAACATTCGACAAAATAAAACGTATTTTCTTGTCAATAATGAATACGAAATAGAATATTTTTTTAACCACACAATGTTAACAATTTATATATAAAAGTTTGTATTACTTTTTTTATTAGTAAAATTTTGTACTTATTTGAAAATATTATGTTAATTATATACATTATGTATGAAAGGTAATATTACGAGATCTTTAGTGCATATTTCAATAATAATTCCCTTTTTACGTATTTGCAACTTATTACCTTTTTTACAAAAAGGTAAAAAAATGGCGCCAAGTGTTCGTGCGCGCGCGTGTGTGTGTTAAAATAAATTTAAATGTGAAATTACACGAAATTGCCTTTCAAAATAAAAGGACAAAAATTTTGTCTTTTCTACAAAAATAATGATATAAAGTAAATGTGCCAGTTATAAGAACGGATATTTATATAAAATTTATTTATTACCAGACACCACAGACGCACGCTTCGCGCGCGCTATTTGACTTTTTGTTTTCTACTTTTTAAAAATAAAATTGCAACGATGATTATATAGATAGATAACCATCTATAGAAATTTGACAACTACAAAAATTCAATGTGTTTAATATTAATTGTAACAAATTAAATGTAATTTATTTAACGTTGTTTTTAACGTTTTTAATTTATATAACATTGTTTTTAATAAACAGTTTTTAATAAACACATAAAAAAATTTACAGAGTCAAAAGTAAAAACATGATGAAATTATACATTCGACGGGGTCGAAAATTTTAATATAAAATTATATATAACCAATTAGGAACAAAACCAATATTCTTTAACTTTGCTTTGAATAGTCAAATTTCAATTCAATCTCAATCTCAAATCTGATATGGCATCAAGATTGTCTTAAATTTATCTTCAGATACAATTTTGTTTAGTAAGAAGGTTATTTAAAAATAATTTAAGAAAATTTAAAACACAAGATTAAACTATAAATATTAGCCTTTCGGGTATTAAATTATTGGCTGCTATACGCCTAGAAAAAACAATTGTCAGGAAGCATATTGGCAAGAAATAAAGGAGATAATATTGAGCTGGCAAATAAGTTTTAATACAAATAAATTACAAATATTACAAATAAATATTTTAATACAAATAAATATTTTACTACAAAAACTTTACACTGCTAAGCTGAATAATTTTCCAGTTCTTTCCAGTTTTAAATTTAAGACAATTTTGAAGCCATATCAGATTTGAGATTGAGATTGAATTGAAATTTGACTATTCAAAGCAAAGTTAAAGAATATTGGTTTTGTTCCTAATTGGTTACATTTCAATTTAATCCCAATATCAATCTCTAGTTAGTCTGATGCGGACTTAATGAAAAATCAAACTATGAATGCCAATTAAAAAATAAACATCTATTTTTATAGATTGGCGCATTTTTCTTAATATAATTATTTTTGTAAAGAAAAACTTAACACTCTTATTTTGTAGCGTTTATTCTTATAATATACCATTTCAGGAATGTATATTACTTATATGTATATGCAGAACCGTATTATTGATTATAACATTTTAATATTAAAAAGTAATAATAAATAAATTTTATATCCGTTCTTATAACTGGCACATTTACTTCATATCATTATTTTTGTAGAAAAGACAAAATTTTTGTCCTTTTATTTTGAAAGGCAATTTCGTGTAATTTTACATTTAAATTTATTTTGACACACACATACACATACACACACACGCGCGCGCGCACACTTGGCGCCATTTTTTTACCTTTTTGTAAAAAACGTAATTCTATTCGGATATCACTTATTTTGTTGTGGTTAGGCATCTTATTTAATCCACGAAGCTATAACATAACTTTTATAAAACAAAACTTTTCCCTACTTTAAATAAGTGTGAAATTAAAGCGGAAATTTTGTAATATACTATAGGAAACTGTCTTATGACTACATTGACTATCTTTATTAACTTGAAGTAACAGACATTTGTCGACTTATATCACTAAATATATAGAAAACGCTTATTCTTTACTTAAAATATAAAAATATATATCACCTCAGAAACATTATTTATTGCACTTTTGCAGTTAAATACACGTATAAATTATTACATATTATAAAACATATAACCATAACTATACAATTTATAAAGCACAGTTTTATTATATAGAAAGAGTTTGTAAGCTGCGGTATTGTTGTAACAAACTTTGTTCCAGCAAAAGGTGTAATATGTAATTAGTTCTCTAAATTTTGGATCTTTCTCTGGATAAGTCATATGAAATCAGAATTAAAGATAAAACAATGCATTATGACATTTAGGCCCAGTTTCACCAATTTGAGTTTAAACTAAGTTTAGCAAAACTGCCGTTAAATTTAACGCTATAGTTAAACCAAGTTAAACTCCTGTTGCGTCCCACAACTCATTTTTAACGAAACGTTACCTAAACCTATAATCTATTCGAAGAAACTCTGCAGTATAGAATATGATTGGTCAATTTCCAATATAAGGGAAAAGATCGAAGAGACGGAAATATTGTTATTGCACGTAATAGTGAGGTTATAAGTTGTATGAAGTTGTGAATATTTCATTATATTTAGTGTTATTAAAAATGTCCGAAATAAAAAAAAGAGAAAGACTTCCAAACTTTTCAAATACTGAAAAGCTCAAAGTAATAGAATTAATAGAAAAATATAAGAACATAATAGAAAATAAAAAAACGGATAACATTAATTTGAAAGAAAAAGAAAAATGTTGGCTAAATATATCAAAAGAGTATAATAGTATAATAACTCAATATATAGAGATGTAGCTTCCTTAAAAAGCTGTTGGGATAATTTAAAAAAGAAAACACGAAAACATTATGCTGAAATTAGAAATGAAGTTTTCAAGACAGGTAAGAAAAGTGTTATACATATATAGTATTAATTTTGTTTCTTAAATTTATATTAAAATATATATTAAAAGTACTAGATTGTTGTACACATGTCACATTGAATAATTTTTTTTAATACAGGTGGTGGAAAGATGAACATAAATGATGATCCTATTGCTGAAAGGATTAAAAATATCATTCAGCCATCAATAGAAGGTTTAACAAATAACTTTGATAGCGATAACATTACAGGTATGCTATAGAATAATTTAATATATTTCTTATAACATTTTAAATTAATACGACATGTCGTTTTTTTAATAATGAAAATAATATGTGTGTATTATTCAATTATGTAAATAAAAGATATCTTTTTAAGTAATAACTAATAAAAAATAACATTAATTTTTTGTTAGTATTAATTTATATATGTAATTAATATATATTTGATATTTTAGGCATCGCAGAAACAAATACATCACAATGCAATGAAGAATCAGAAGGTGAAAGCTGTTATCAATATGAGGTACGTACATCTTGTTTAAAATTATTTATTATCTAATATTTTAAATATTATAGAAAAACTATTATTTAAAAACTTATATTTATATTTGTCTCACAGATACTCGAAGATTCAAGCAATTGGACTGATTGGACACCAACAAAGTTGTGCTCTGAGAAGAGTAAAGAGTTGCAGGTTTCGGACAATCTTGAAACTGAAGAAACTGAAGAATTAATATTTGAGGATGTTGAAAGTGTTTTCGATAAGGAATCTTCAAAAGAAAACAATCCAGTAACGAATAAGTTACCACAATCAAATTTAAAGTATAAAAAATCGAAAAAGACCAAAGCAGCTGCAAAAAAACTAATGAATTGGATATTTTGGTACAATCCAAAGTAGAACTAATAGAAATAATGAAAGAAGAAATTAAAAAAAAGTCAGCTTTAGAAATAATTATCTATAAAACGTTGTTAGAAAAAGAACAGCTTAATATTAAAATTCTGAAAAAACGGTTAAATTCTGATAAAGATTAAATAAAATAATTTTTTCTTTAATTCTCATAGTTCTAGTTTGGATTGTGCCAAAATAACCGAATTGTATCGAAAGCTGCAATTTTTTTTTTAATATAAAAAAGTTTATATATTCGTTGCAATATTTTTTTCTTTTTTTTTATTAGAATATTTTATAGCAGAGATCACAATATTTGTTTTTATGAAACCTCTGAGGAGAGTCGCTTAATTTTATTGTTAGTATTAAATTTGTGTATGTTCCTTTTATATAGTTCCTAGTTTTTTATTTTTTAATTTCATTTTGTTTTTTTATATTAGATTTTATTGCAGGGATTGCAATTATTTATGTTAGTGTTAAAGTTCTGAGAGTCATAAAATGTAAGTATATAAGATTATTTATGTATTCGTAGAAATATTCTTTTAATTTGGTTTTTGCTTTATTCTTTATTTTTAAAAAATTTTTTATTAAAATATAGGATGAAGGAATACAATTACATTATTTGTATTAATATGATAATCTCGATATGATAAAGAGAGTCGCATCTTTGGTTTTTTTATTCCTACTAACATAGTTTTGTAGACTTTGTTCACTAAATGAGAAGTCGAAGGACTTTGATCAGCAGCAAAATTGGTTGCTTACATTAAACTAAAAAAAATAATGTGTTATAAAACATTAATATTTTATGTATTGATTTTTAAAGAGTAAATTATAACATAATTTTTGCAAATATAAAAAAATTGTTAATTTATTGTTCCTATAATCTAATTTTAAGAAAAATTTATATAGAAAATATGTTTATTTTATAAATATATATTTTATTATTATATCTACACCCATTTAATAATAAAATATTTAAAAAATTTTAATCACAAAGATAAACTATTAGTAATACATAATTTAATGGTTTTTTTCTTACCTTCGGAAATAATCGTTGATTAATAGACGTTGTATCTCATTATTACCAGGTACATCATTTCTATAAACTATATTGCCTTCTTGTAATATATTTTCCCATGGGACGGGCAATTGCAGTGCAGGATCGTTTGGTGGTAATGCATCACCGGTTTGCCGAGCAATATTATACAACACAGCAATTGCAACAATAACGGGTAAAACTTTGTCTACCTTTTGAAATCGAGATCCAACTGCTAAAATTGGAAATCTTCTTTTCCATATACCGAATACACGCTCGATTGTATTCCGTGTTCGTATATGCGATTCATTATATAGTTGCTCCATACGAGTGCGCGGATTTTGTAAAGGAGTCATAAAATAAGGACGAAGAGCATAACCACCATCTCCTAATAGGAAAGAATTCCCAAATGTTCCAGCTTCGAATAAAGCGCGTATTCTGCAATTATTAAATATTGTGGCATCATGCACTGATCCTTGCCATCGACCCACAATATCAATTATCTCTAAATTTGCATTACAAATTGCTTGTACATTAATGGAAAAATATCCTTTTCTGTTTCTATAATACTCTGCATCATTTCCACCTGTAATAAGTGCAATAAATAATTTATTAATAAAAGTAAATAAAATATATATAAAATATATTAAAAATACATTCTATGAACTATATTTTACTAACCAAATGACTGTACTTTTACATGAGTACAATCAATGCAGCCTATTACTCTAGGAAACCTTGCAATATTGAAAAATTCAACTTGTGTTTTTTTTATTTCCTCAGGCAATATAGGAAATTTTATATAACGTGGTCGAAGACGAGCAATAGCTTTAGTCACTCGATGAACAATTCTGTGACAGCTTGATTTACTTATTCCACCAAAATCCGCTGCCGTTAATAAATGACATCCCGTTGCATAAAACCTTAACGTCAAAAGAAGTTGATTCATTGGAGCTATAGCATTGTTTCTATAGTAAACAAAAACAGTTTTATTATAATTTATTAATTATTTTAACTTATTGTTTATTTTTAGTAGTATAAAAAACGACATTCTAAAATTCTAAAGTAAATATTATACATAGGTTATAATATACTTTATATATAATCATAATAAATAATACTCAATTGTTTAATATAATTAATTTTTAAAATTTATTACTATTTTTGTTATTTGTTATTCTTTTTATAACATTATCTGTCAAAATACAAAAGTCTGATAATATTTCACATATTAACTTTATATATACTCACAGTTCTCGTTGATAAATTTCTTGTTCGATTTCTCTCAATATTGTATTAACTGATGCTTTTGATAAACGAAACCGAATATGAAAATCGACATCATCCAATTCTTCAAAATATGATGGTCGTTTCTTTATTTTTCTTGGTCGTCGAAGTCGTCGAGGTCGTCGATTGACAATGAAATTTTCTTTATCAGATGATGATAGTATATACGCTAAAGCCATAATTTTAATCAATACACATATTTTTATTTGTCACTTACAAATTTTTAATTACTTGATTATTTTTCTCACTAGCAAAATAACAATGCTATATACATAACCTAAACCTAAACAAATTTTTGACACTGAAATAAACCTCGTTTAGATTCCTAAACGCCCAAAATTCACCGTTTAACTTTAACGTAAGAAATCGATGTTAACGTAAGTTTAAAGAAGCTGTGGAACGTAATATTTTCTTTAAACCAAGTTTAATGACTTAAACTCCGGTTAAACTAAGTGGTGAAACTGGGCCTTAATATAGCAATAAACTTTGTTAAAAAGTATAGATCGATATGTAAAAACATTTCAAAATGCATATTACCTGTAGTTTATTATAAGGTTCTTTTGGAGTTATACAAATAAAACCATTCAATTTTTCTTTTGTGATGTTAAATCATGAACATTTTCAATGTTTCCTGTAACGTTTCATGTTAACAATTTGATTGATGCATAAAATGTCCCTATTTCACATACATACAAAATTGCAATTTATTATATTGATACTATAATGAAATTTTTGCCCCGCTTATATATTTTGTTTTAAATTTAAATAATCTAAATAAATAAAGGAAACTTTGTTATAAGCGGTTCTCCTACATCACGATACTTTCAACGTTTTTTTATGTAGTTTATGGTCTTAATACAATCATAATCACATCTCCTCTAACACCTATATAGTGTTTTATCCATCCGTTTCATCGTCAATACCAGTGCACATTCTAATAAAGTATTTATTAAAGATTATTTAATTTAAGTTATTCAGAGTATCTACAAACAGCAATACCTTAAAATTTTTAATTAAATTAATAGGAATGTATATTGTTAAAAACCTGCACAAACAATGTAATATTCAGATTAAAAAATACACATTTTTATGCGTGAATTTTCAAAATGTCAAATTAATTTTTATTTAAAATTATTTTTAATTTAAGTTGTTTAAAGTACAGCAAAATTAATAAAATATTAAATATATTTTTATTATGTATATTAAATATATGTTTATTATAATAACTATATAAAGTATATGTAATTATCAATGATTAAACAATAAATAAACACTAATGAATTTCTAAAAAGAATGTGATTGTAAGAATAGTACATTCTGAACCATATTAATGGCATGTAAACAGTAGTCAGTGTTTATCAATCATAGGTGCTAAATACAGAATACCTAGTGAGAAATGAATTCTCGATTTGACATCGATATGACGTCGAATTGTTCATCGAAAACTGATCGAAATACTCACCGATTTCGATTCGATTATGGTCACGGTTTCGATGACTAGCATCGAAACGATAACGAATTGATAAAATTTTGATGTCTTAAAAAAAATGTCAAACTTACTTAACGTCCTAATACTAAATAATTATTGTAAATAATGTGTATTTTTAAAAACCTTTATATTAAAAAACTCATCGAAACGCATTGTCATTTTGAGTGATATTTCGATTTGATGAAATATCGATGACTTCGACGTCGATTCGATGAGTCGTTTCTCACTGGGTAAAGTCTTTCCACAGTATCAATAACATTAGATGGAGATTTCCACAGCATAAAACATTTCATCCATCCATCTCATCATCAACATCAACGCATAAAAAAATATGTACAGGTAATTCAGAATCAAATTAATTTTTATTGAAAATTTATA
The DNA here is from genome assembly GCF_013373865.1 of Monomorium pharaonis. Lineage (NCBI taxonomy): Eukaryota > Metazoa > Arthropoda > Insecta > Hymenoptera > Formicidae > Monomorium > Monomorium pharaonis. The sequence continues at coordinate 13,014,817 of NC_050474.1, forward strand.
CTTAATGCGAGTTATTTACAGTCAAAGTCATCACAACATTTTTGCAAGTAAATGTAATAAATATTAATCTATATTATTGTGATAACTCTGCATTGACTTTCTGAAATCCGATGATACTAGTTCTTATCCCAAGTTCGTATCTTCAACCGTTCCCGAGATATGCATATTTCAAAATTTAATTAATTATTTATTTATTTAATTAATTAATCCGAAAACATCCGATAATACTAGTGCTTATTCCAAGTTCGTGTCTCCAACCGTTCTCGAGAAATGCAGATTTTAACATTAATTAATTAATTAGTTAATTAATTTTAGATGCGTATTGACTCTTTAAAGTCTTCCAAAGGTACAGTGTTAATGTCAAGTACGCACCTCCAATCGTTCACGAAATTTTCACGTTTTAAAATTTAATTAATTAATTAATCCGAAGACATTTAATAATACTAGTGCTTATCCCAAGTTCACATCTCCAACCGTTCTTGAGATATGCAAATTTTAACATTAATTAATTAATTAATTAAATTTAGATACGTATTAACTTTTTGAAACTTCCAAAAATATAGTGCTTATACCAAGAACGCATCACCAAACATTTTTGAGGTATGCATGTTTTAAAGTTTAAATATTTAATTAATTAAAATTTAATTAAATAATTAATCCGAAGACATCTGATAATACTTATACCAAGTCCGTATCTCTAACCGTTCTCGAGATATGCATGTTACAAGGTTTAATTAATTAATTTTAGATAAGCATTGACTCTCTAAAGTGTTCCGATGGTACTAGTGCTTATTCCAAGTTCGTATCTCCAACCGTTCTCGAGATATGCACCTAAGAACAGATTAGACGAGCGCCAACTAGCGTAAATAGTATGAATTGGACATAGAAAATTTCTAAATGAAAATTTCACATTTCTGACTTTGCATTGCGATATCTCCACTCGTAAGACACATAGCAAAAAAATGACAAAAATTTTCTTATACAAATCAAACTCAAACTTTTGATTGAGCCTAATTAGAATTCAATCGGTTCAGCCGTTATTGAGATTTGATAAATTCAGGTGCTCGCAAGTCGCGTACTCGCGCTGCGCTTTCACTTGGCGCAAGACACTACCGTGTCTTTTGATATTCACTGAATCGATAGCAATCATGTCAGTTTTAGATATTCAAAAAATAGACAAGTTAATAGAGTAATGTACTGTAAACACAAAATGTACTGAAAAATGATTTTTTTTTTTTACAATTTGCTTGAGAAGAAAATATGATATGAAATTTGTTCTATAAAGATTATCGAGCCATCATGTAAAATACAGCAATTGTCAAATTCTTTTGTAGAAAGACTGAATCCTGCCAACTCTATTTTGTAGATAACGTTATTTTGTGCATTTGTGAAATAAAAAATAGGGTATACTTTCATTTCATTTTTTTCTACAATTTGACTTGCTTCATACAATCTGTTGCTTACTTGTTCCAAATAACTTATTCCCGTATGTATTTTACTCTTTAATTTATATAAGAAATTTTCAAACTTGAATGCACTAAACGAATCTAATGGATCAAACAAGGGGACATCATTTAAAAGATGTACAAGATTATGTATGTACATCACATGAAATATGTTGGATACCATACAATTCACCAAAATTTTTAATAAAGTAAATCAATAATTCATGTGCATATTCTCGCTGATCAATACAGAGACGCGTGTGACAAAGTATTCTTATCGCTATACTTAAACATAAAAATGTTCATAAATATGCAATGATAAAACATTTTCTAATAATATTGGTCCTGTATATAGTAAAAACAAATGAAATTCAGTAGCTTTTTATCTGTCAATTTCAAATATACTTCGTGGATATCTAGCAAATTCTTTAGGTATAAATTTTCTCATATTTACATATTTATTTGAAACACTTTTTAGTAAATCTGATTTTATTCGAACATGCATTTTGCCTCGAATCCAGAATTGCAATAGTTCTTTTATCACTCTTAAGCATACTAAGTGCGTGTAATCCAGAGGTAATTTAAACACCATGCCAATGTCTGTATCTTCAAGTATAGATGTCAAATTATGATGTTTAGATTTTATTTTTGAAAGAAGCATCTGTTCGAAGAGAACATTTCAAATTTGGAAAAACAACTCTATTTTCTATAAAATCACCTTCGCAAATACATTTTGTACAGGCAAAAATCCTGTATGACTTAATTCCAGCAATAAAAGCTCTTGCTGGAGCATCACATATGAATTTATTTTTACAAGAATAAGTTTATCATTAATATGTACCACAATTGTTCTTTATACGCAATATATCTGTAACTAATGGTTGTAAGAAAGTATTTACATCTTGTGGTTTTTTTATACCATAATAAATTCTAACTGGAAATGGTTCTGTGTATAAAGTATTATCCACTATAGCAGCTAAAATAGACCAAATTGTCTAGAGAAACTTTTAAATACAGGCAATCCATCTATATTAAAATTTAAATATATTTCTTGTGGCAAATTGACATAATATTTATATATTGAAGCTTTGATGTTTTCTTCTAAATCAAAGTGTACATATTTTTCTTCTTGGGAAAGATGTAAAATATTTAATTGTTTATTTCGTGGTGCTTTTATCAAAGATTACATCTTTTGGCAAACGTTTATGATTATGTTTCCTTAAAATTTCTGGAAGATGATTTGCTGCTGCACGAGTTATAGTATGTTTTACAATCCAGAAACGTATATCATACCCGATATCAAATATTTTGTTTTGTATATTAAAAAAATTTTTTTTCATCATTTTCAGTAGATGCCCAGATAGAAAAATGATATCATTGTGCTCAGCATGTATACATATATTGATATAATATGATCTCAAAAATGCATACAGATGCGTGCGTATATGCTGCTCAAAACGCAGTCACATTATAACGCCAAAAATATATCTCATGTGATAACATTATGATAACAAAACTTGACACACAATACATGCATTTATACATCATTTGAGCTCATAACATGTTCATCACAATGATCTTCAAAAAGATATTACTTTAAATTTCACGCATTTCTAACTATTTTATAGTATACAATAAATAAAATTACACAAAATTAATTTGTACATAGTAGTTTAATCATTTTAGTATTGAGTTTTTTAAAAATATAAAATACGCGCGCGCGTGTGTGTGTGTGTAATTTTTATTACAACTTATTTAACATAGATATCATAGCATAACATAGATATCATAGATTTATATGCATATATGTTACACAACATAAACAAAGATATAGATTCATGCATGTTACACAACATAAACAAAAGAACATAAAATTTCTGTAGATAAAATATAAAACGTAATATCTATATATCCTCTTATAAAATAGCCATGTAACCCTAAAGTTGCCTGCTAATCGCGATTGCATTGTTGCCTCTTTATTCCGATCGCGATTGGCTGTCTCGCGCTTGACTCGCTTCGTTCGTGTGTGAAGTTTGACAGTTTATAGTTGACAGTTTTTGACAGTTTGACTGTTTAACGAGAGACGGAAAGACACAAAAAGAAGCAAGAAAAATACCGGGAAAAAATTACTTAGACTGGAAGATTATAAAATAGCAGAGAGTATTTGTTTTGAATTGCAGATACGTTTAACTGATGCTTAACAAAGTAAGTTGAAATTTAATACAATATATTATGACATATTTAATTTAATATAATAATATTATGATATAACCATTTTTGTATCACCATCGCTGTTAGAAGGGTAAGGAAGAGACGTTGGACGCCACGACAGAAACACGTATTTATCAAGTAATTCTTAATTATCTTAATTATTTTTTTTGCCAATACATTAAATATAATTATAATTTTTTTATTTGTATTGATTAAAAAATTGATATATTGTTATGTAAATGTATGTATATTAATTAAGTTCTTATTATAATAAGTTTAAATATATAGTTGACAATTACAGGCATTACTGCTAAAAATATTGTATGGCGAATTAAATAACCTCGCAGTTGAGAATATAAAATTAAGAAAAAAAAATTGTGTGGTACGAAAAAAAGAGAGAAAGAGAGAAAGAAACGGGAAACAAGATAAGGATCAGGATTAAAATAAGATAAGAAAAAAGAAGGTATAAATATTATGTTATTGATATTGATAAGTATACAAGAATATAATTAATGCTACTCGAACATGTTAAGTTTTTGTTTCAATATTTATAATTGGTAAACATTTTCATTTCTTAAATAATTTTCGAATAAATTTTTATTCTTTGGAGGATTTTTCGAAGTTTTTTAAATATATTTGATTAATTTTATTGATCTTGTACTGATTTTTGAATGTGTATGTACTTGACGTTTCTTTTTTACTTTTATAAGGTAAAAATATATTTTGGTTATATTTTGGTAGAATTTATCTTCTTTTTGTAAAAATCAAGTGATAGTTTGTTCCTTACATAATTTTATTTAAATTGATTTATTTATTATACATTATTCATTTTTTAATTATAAACATATGTAGATGTACGTAACATTATTAATATTTATATTGAATATACATGACTATACGGCAATCATATTTGTTAATGCACATATGTATAGATTTTAATAACAATATTAGTAAAACACAATATAAACACAACAAATAACATTAATATAATTAAAATTATATATGTATATGCATATATACAGGGTGACAGCTAACCGGCAGCCAATCTGTAATAGATAGATATATGTATATATATATATAGATATACTAATAGATAGATGTATACAAATATACTAATAGATATATTAATATACAAATAAACGTAAATATATATATATATATTTATGTTTATTTCTATATTAGTATATCTATACATCTATCTATTAGTATATCTATATATATCTATCTATTACAGATTGGCTGCCAGTTAGCTGTCACCCTGTATATATGTGTATACATATATAATTTTATTTATATTAATGTTATTTGTTGTGTTTATATTGTGTTTTTACTAATATTGTTATTAGAATTTATACATATGTGCATTAACAAATATGATTGCCGTATACATGTATATTCAATATAAATATTAATAATGTTATGTACATCTACATATGTTTATAATTAAAAAATGAATAATGTATAATAAATAAATCAATTTAAATAAAATTATGTAAGGAACACTATCACTTGATTTTTACAAAAAGAAGATAAATTCTATCAAAACCTTATAAAAGTAAAAAAAAAAAAAACGTTAAGTACATATACATTCACAAATCAGTCGAAAGATCAATAAAATCAATCAAATATATTTAAATACGTCATATATAATTATATCTAAATTATTTCTTCATAAGATAATATTAATGTGAGTTTTTAATTGCAATCAATCCAATTAAATCGGTACATTCAATTTTGAGATATCAAGATTTCTTTCTCGTAAAAGTTCAATAACATTATTTTCTTCAGATCAGATTCTTATGTAATATACACACATGTAAATCCAGTTTGCCATTCAAGAGGCTTTACAATGTGCCTACATACAATTTCATTTTACTAAAACAAAATTATTATGTATAATGTAAATAATGAATTTACGAGAAAGAAATCTTGATATCTCAAAATTGAGTGTACCGATTTAATTGGATTGGTTGCAATTGAAAACTCACATTAATATTATTTCAGGAAAACATAATTTAGGTATAATTATATATGACGTTATATATAATTATATGTAATTATATATGATTTATATATACCAGCATATATAATTATATATAAATTATTTATGGGCACTATATATAATTTATATATAATTTATATATATTTATATATATTTTTATATATGGACTCCATTGTTCTTGCCGGCTTATATCTGAAGAAATGCAAATGCTTTATATGATTATAATAATATCAGGTCATATCTGATTGTACCTATTGAAGTTGAGTAATCATATATAGATATATATATAATCCTATAAAGTCATATATAGTTTCATATATGAAAGAATAAGAACAACTGAGTCTATATATGAATCTTTCCGAGAAAAAATAATTATATACAATTATATCTAAATTATTTTTTCATGAGATAATATTAATGTGAGTTTTCAATTGCAACCAATCCAAATAAATTGGTACACTCAATTTTGAGATATCAAGATTTCTTTCTCGAAAAAGTTCAATAACATTATTTTCTTCAGATCTTCAAATGACATTATATACAATCATATAAAAAAATGGCATTATACAATCGTATACGATTGTATGTAACCATATATAAACATATATAACCACATAGCCATATATAATTATATACAACCACATATAATTATATATAATCATATATGATTATATATAATTAACATTATATACAATCAGATTGTATGTAACCATATACAGATATATAAATATTTATATATAAATAACCATATATAGATATTTCTAATGAGTAAATCATAAAAATAGTGGCAGTCCTCTTCCACATCAGACAGGAACAAGAAGCTAATTTTTGCTTGCCTTAACCACGCTACGAGTGATCTTTATGTAGCCGATCGACTGCACTTTGCTCCTGAGAGAGTACGCCGCCTATCGACGGCGCCGCGCTCTAACTAGCGGGCAAGTCTGCATATCTAATTGTATATGGCGCCATATATAATGCTATATATAATTATATATAGGATGCTCACATAGCATTATATCTGGCGTCACATACAATTATATAAAATTAGATATGGTGCTATATCTGATTATATATGGACCCAGATTAGCCACATTAATATATATGGCTATATATGACTATATAGTTGTATATAATGCTATATATAATTATATACAAAATGCACTACTAACACAGCATTATATATGGCGCCACATACAATTATATACAATTAGATATGATATTCAGTTAAACGTACCTGCAATTAAAAATATACATTTTACATAACGATATATTAATTTTTTAATTAATACAAATAAAAAAAAGAATTATAATTATATTTAATGTATTGGCAAAAAAGATAATTAAGATAATTAAAAATTACTTGATAAATATGTGTTACTGTCGTGGGGTTCAACGTCTCTTCTCTATCCTTCTAACAGCGATGGAGTAACAATATAGTACTGGCACCCGTAATAGTTCTAGAGTTCCTGATAGATTTCAGCAATAGTTCTGTACATTAAATATATTTAAATAGTTTTTTAATTTGGCTGTTGGCATTGCACTACAAGAGTTCCGAAGCTATTTGCAAGTTTCGTCGACATATCAGGTTTTTAAGCATTTTTAAGCAATTTTTTTATTAGACGGCTGGCACCGCACTACAAGAGTAAATTACCATTTTATAGCGAGTTCCATACGAATACATAAAATATTTAAAAAAATAAAATTAAAAAAAATGAGGTGCTAACTTCCAGTGGCACCTCATTAATGAAAATTGAACATTTTAACAGCAGTTCTACTTGCACCCGTAATAGTTCTAAAGTTCCTGATAGATTTTAGCAATAGTTCTGTACATTAAATATATTTAAACAGTTTTTTAATTTGGCTGTTGGCATTGCACCACAAGAGTA